>NC_090878.1:6641861-6694361 GCF_036669935.1 Montipora foliosa | reverse complement strand
GCCATTGGGGCCAGTCTCGTGCTTCTCAAGTTCCCTCCTTCATGCTCAAACGAATTCTGGGTAATTCTGCCATTTTAAGAGTCAAGCCAACCAGTCCTACCAGTACAGCATCGATTAAAGTTTTTAGCTTTCAAAACTTGCCCAAATTGTATCGGTAGGTCCTGAAATTCGTGTACAGAAGGACCAGAGAGACAACTTCACTCGTGAACCGCCATGTTAACAACTAAGAATTTTAGGCGTCCCAGTCTGCACGAACTCCATCCCTCACCTCTGTCTCCAGAAGACCAGACACGCACAGTTCCTACACCTACGTTTATGCCTGTACAATCAACTAAAATGTCAATTCCTTGCAAAAACCAGCATCTTTTTTTGGTATGCTACGTATCGGAGAGCCAGAACATTTGCGCATACGCTGACGGAATGTTTGAGCAGGAGAGAAAAATGCAGTACCTCCAGACGTGGCGCTGGAGCGTCGTACCAAACGAGTCATCCCGGGATTTCGGCCCGTGCGATAGCTTTTGGACGCAGTTGGCCCTTCGCTGCTTTCTGCTACCGACCTTACCTCCCGGTACGGAATTCAGGGAGAGATATGTCGGCCCCTAAACCATATGTGACAAATCCCACGCCTACTCACAGCTCCAGACCGCCCTTGTCATTACAATTTAACGTAAGATTTCGATGGCTTATATATTTAAGGCAAAACTCATTTTACCTCTCATATGGTAAGCACTGTAGTCGCGGAATACAAAGTGTACGCACACGCCCTGCTAAAGGAAACATACACAAATGCATTAAACGTTCTTTCATCCCGGAATTCAGAGTAACTGCAAGAGCTACTATCATGGAGACACTGCATTTACAGCTAAAATACATAGCACGTACGGATACATAACTAAATTAATAGAAAATATTTAAAGAAAAAATTAATTAATTCAAAAGAAAAGCGGCCTTGGTGCAGGAGGTCCTGAGTTCGATTCCCGGATCTCGCATCCTTGTTTCGACTCCTTTCCTTTCCGTGTAGCTAGTAGCTTTAAATACTCGTAAAACGGAGCACTGATGGAGAGGGGGGAGTAAAATGAGCGTACCGTCGACCTCAGGTTTGTCAGTGATTAAAAGTTACTGTTACGAGTTATCGACGTTAAATAAGGTCTACTTTACTTTACTTTACTTTATACAAAAAGTTGCCCTAAATTCTCATTTTAAAACCTGTTAACTCAGTGGTGCGGATAAATCACACGTAGCGCATTCCACAACTTAGCTGATAAGCAACGAAAAAGACTGAACACCATAACGGCTTGTTCTAAGTTTGTTGGGGGACAGAATGTAACTTCCGCCAAGATCATGAGAAGAAGACCGGGGAGAAAACTCGGTAGTTTTTCATATGCAGTAGCAGGAAAATCATTCCAAAGCAGACTTTGATACAGTAATATGTAGAAATTTTGAATGCGCTTATTGCATAAAAATACAGAGTTTGACTTTAGTAATCTACAAATGTAAATCTAAGTATTCTCTTATTTACATTATACCAACTTTTTCACAAGAACAACTGACGAAAGGCCACGCAGTTTTTTTATACCAGAATAACAGCGAAAAAGCACTACTCTCTCGCGAATTTTCTATGACAACTATTTTTTCAGAAATCAAAAGCCTACATTAACAACACACATCAGGGCTACTCCTTTGTATTTGGCCAGTAGAAATGTTCTTCTCCCTTTTTCATCCGGTGACGCTTCAGCCATTTGATGAGGGCCAGTCTCGTGCTTCTCAATTTGCCTCGTTTATGCTGAAACAAATTCTGGGTAATTCTAACATTCCATGACAAGGGAAGATCCCCGGTTGTTATTTCATCGATTTTTTTACAAGTGCCAGGCCACCCAGTCCTACCAGCAGAGTACAGCATCGATTAAAGTTTTTAGCTTTCAAAACTTGCCCAAATTGTATCGGTAGGTCCTGGAAATCGTGCAAAGAAAGGCCAGAGAGACAACTTCACTCGTGAACTGCCATGTTTACAACAAAGCATTTTACGCGTTCCAGTCTACACGAAACCATCTCTCACCTCTGTCTCCAGAAGACCAGACACGCGCGGTTCCTACACCTACGTTTATGCCTGTACAATCAACTAAAATGTCAATTCCTTGCAAAAACCAGCATCTTTTTTTGGTATGCTACGTATCGGAGAGCTAGAAAATTTGCGCATACGCTGACGGAATGTTTGAGCAAGAGAAAAAAATGCAGTACCTCCAGACGTGGCGCTGGAGCGTCGTACCAAACGAGTCATCCCGGGATTTCGGCCCGTGCGATCGCTTTTGGACGCAGTTGGCCCTTCGCTGCTTTCTGCTACCGATCTTGCCTCCCGGTACGGCATTGAGGGAGAGATATGTCGGCCCCTAAACCATATGTGACAAATCCCACGCCTACTCACAGCTCCAGACCGCCCTTGTCATTACAATTTAACGTAAGATTTCAAAGGCTTATATATTTAGGGCAAAACTCATTTTACCTCTCATATGGTAAGCACTGTAGTCGCGGAATACAAAGTGTACGCACACGCCCTGCTAAAGGAAACATACACAAATGCATTAAACGTTCTTTCATCCCGGAATTCAGAGTAACTGCAAGAGCTACTATCATGGAGACACTGCATTTACAGCTAAAATACATAGCACGTACGGATACATAACTAAATTAATAGAAAATATTTAAAGAAAAAATTAATTAATTCAAAAGAAAAGCGGCCTTGGTGCAGGAGGTCCTGAGTTCGATTCCCGGATCTCGCATCCTTGTTTCGACTCCTTTCCTTTCCGTGTAGCTAGTAGCTTTACATACTCGTAAAACGGAGCACTGATGGAGAGGGGGGAGTAAAATGAGCGTACCGTCGACCTCAGGTTTGTCAGTGATTAAAAGTTACTGTTACGAGTTATCGACGTTAAATAAGGTCTACTTTACTTTACTTTACTTTATACAAAAAGTTGCCCTAAATTCTCATTTTAAAACCTGTTAACTCAGTGGTGCGGATAAATCACACGTAGCGCATTCCACAACTTAGCTGATAAGCAACGAAAAAGACTGAACACCATAACGGCTTGTTCTAAGTTTGTTGGGGGACAGAATGTAACTTCCGCCAAGATCATGAGAAGAAGACCGGGGAGAAAACTTGGTAGTTTTTCATATGCAGTAGCAGGAAAATCATTCCAAAGCAGACTTTGATACAGTAATATGTAGAAATTTTGAATGCGCTTATTGCATAAAAATACAGAGTTTGACTTTAGTAATCTACAAATGTAAATCTAAGTATTCTCTTATTTACATTATACCAACTTTTTCACAAGAACAACTGACGAAAGGCCACGCAGTTTTTTTATACCAGAATAACAGCGAAAAAGCACTACTCTCTCGCGAATTTTCTATGACAACTATTTTTTCAGAAATCAAAAGCCTACATTAACAACACACATCAGGGCTACTCCTTTGTATTTGGCCAGTAGAAATGTTCTTCTCCCTTTTTCATCCGGTGACGCTTCAGCCATTTGATGAGGGCCAGTCTCGTGCTTCTCAATTTGCCTCGTTTATGCTGAAACGAATTCTGGGTAATTCTAACATTCCATGACAAGGGAAGATCCCCGGTTGTTATTTCATCGATTTTTTTACAAGTGCCAGGCCACCCAGTCCTACCAGCAGAGTACAGCATCGATTAAAGTTTTTAGCTTTCAAAACTTGCCCAAATTGTATCGGTAGGTCCTGGAAATCGTGCAAAGAAAGGCCAGAGAGACAACTTCACTCGTGAACTGCCATGTTTACAACAAAGCATTTTACGCGTTCCAGTCTGCACAAAACCATCTCTCACCTCTGTCTCCAGAAGACCAGACACGCGCGGTTCCTACACCTACGTTTATGCCTGTACAATCAACTAAAATGTCAATTCCTTGCAAAAACCAGCATCTTTTTTTGGTATGCTACGTATCGGAGAGCTAGAGAATTTGCGCATACGCTGACGGAATATTTGAGCAAGAGAAAAAAATGCAGTACCTCCAGACGTGGCGCTGGAGCGTCGTACCAAACGAGTCATCCCGGGATTTCGGCCCGTGCGATCGCTTTTGGACGCAGTTGGCCCTTCGCTGCTTTCTGCTACCGACCTTGCCTCCCGGTACGGCATTGAGGGAGAGATATGTCGGCCCCTAAACCATATGTGACAAATCCCACGCCTACTCACAGCTCCAGACTGCCCTTGTCATTACAATTTAACGTAAGATTTCAAAGGCTTATATATTTAGGGCAAAACTCATTTTACCTCTCATATGGTAAGCACTGTAGTCACGGAATACAAAGTGTACGCACGCGCCCTGCTAAAGGAAACATATACAAATGCATTAAACGTTCTTTCATCCCGGAATTCAGAGTAACTGCAAGAGCTACTATCATGGAGACATTGCATTTTTAGCTAAAATACATAGCACGTACGGATACATAACCAAATTAATAGAAAATATTTAAAGAAAAAATTAATTAATTCAAAAGAAAAGCGGCTATACAAAATGTTGCCCTGGATTCTCATTTTAAAACCTGTTAACTCAGTGGTGCGGATAAATCACACGTAGCGCATTCCACAACTTAGCTGATAAGCGACGAAAAAGACTGAACACCATAACGGCTTGTTCTAAGTTTGTTGGGGGACAGAATATAACTTCCGCCAATATCATGAGAAGAAGACCGGGGAGAAAACTCGGTAGTTTTTCATATGCAGTAGCAGGAAAATCATTCCAAAGCAGACTTTGATACAGTAATATGTAGAAATTTTGAATGCGCTTATTGCATAAAAATACAGAGTTTGACTTTAGTAATCTACAAATGTAAATCTAAGTATTCTCTTATTTACATTATACCGCCTTTTTCACAAGAACAACTGACGAAAGGCCACGCAGTTTTTTTATACCAGAATAACAGCGAAAAGGCACTACTTTCTCGCGAATTTCTATGACAACTATTTTTTCAGAAATCAAAAGCGTACATTAACAACACACACTAGGGCTACTCCTTTGTATTTGGCCAGTAGAAATGTTCTTCTCCCTTTTTTATCCGGTGGCGGCTCAGCCATTTGATAATAGCCAGTCTCGTGCTTCTCAATTTGCCTCGTTTATGCTGAAACGAATTTTGGGTAATTCTAACATTCCATGACAAGGGAAGATCCCCGGTTGTCATTTCATCGATTTTTTTACAAGTGCAGGGCCATCCAGTCCTACCAGCGGAGTACAGCATCGATTAAAGTTTTTAGCTTTCAAAACGTGCCCAAATTGTATCGGTAGGTCCTGGAAATCGTGCAAAGAAAGGCCAGAGAGACAACTTCACTCGTGAACCGCCATATTTACAACAAAGCATTTTACGCGTTCCAGTCTGCACGAAACCATCTCTCACCTCTGTCTCCAGAAGACCAGACACGCGCGGTTCCTACACCTACGTTTATGCCTGTACAATCAACTAAAATGTCAATTCCTTGCAAAAACCAGCATCTTTTTTTGGTATGCTACGTATCGGAGAGCCAGAACATTTGCGCATATGCTGACGGAATGTTTGATCAAGATAGAAAAATGCATTACCTCCAGACGTGGCGCTGGAGCGTCGTACCAAACAACTCATCTTGGGATTTCGGCCTATGCGATCGCTTTTGGACGCAGTTGGCCTTCGCTGCTTTCTGCTACCGACCTTGCCTCCCGGTACGGAATTGAGGGAGAGATATGTCGGCCCCTAAACCATATGTGACAAATCCCACGCCTATTCACAGCTCCAGACCGCTCTTATCATTACAATTTAACGTAAGATTTCCATGGCTTATATATTTAAGACAAAACTCATTTTACCTCTCATATGGTAAGCACTGTAGTCGCAAAATACAAAGTGTACGCACGCGCCCTGCTAAAGGAAACATACACAAATGCATTAAACGTTCTTTCATCCCGGAATTCAGAGTAACTGCAAGAGCTACTATCATGGAGACATTGGATTTACAGCTGAAATACATAGCACGTACGGATACATAACTAAATTAATAGAAAATATTTAAAAAAAAAATTAATTAATTCAAAAGAAAAGCGGCTATACAAAATGTTGCCCTGGATTCTCATTTTAAAACCTGTTAACTCAGTGGTGCGGATAAATCACACATAGCGCATTCCACAACTTAGCTGATAAGCAACGAAAAAGACTGAACACCATAACGGCTTGTTCTAAGTTTGTTGTTGGACAGAATGTAACTTCCGCCAAGATCATGAGAAGAAGACCGGGGAGAAAACTCGGTAGTTTTTCATATGCAGTAGCAGGAAAATCATTCCAAAGCAGACTTTGATACAGTAATATGTAGAAATTTTGAATGCGCTTATTGCATAAAAATACAGAGTTTGACTTTAGTAATCTACAAATGTAAATCTAAGTATTCTCTTATTTACATTATACCGCCTTTTTCACAAGAACAACTGACGAAAGGCCACGCAGTTTTTTTATACCAGAATAACAGCGAAAAAGCACTACTTTCTCGCGAATTTTCTATGACAACTATTTTTTCAGAAATCAAAAGCCTACATTAACAACACACACCAGGGCTACTCCTTTGTATTTGGCCAGTAGAAATGTTCTTCTCCCTTTTTCATCCGGTGGCGCTTCAGCCATTTGATGAGGGCCAGTCTCGTGCTTCTCAATTTGCCTCGTTTATGCTGAAACGAATTTTGGGTAATTCTAACATTCCATGACAAGGGAAGATCCCCGGTTGTCATTTCATCGATTTTTTTACAAGTGCCGGGCCACCCAGTCCTACCAGCAGAGTACAGCATCGATTAAAGTTTTTAGCTTTCAAAACTTGCCCAAATTGTATCGGTAGGTCCTGGAAATCGTGCAAAGAAAGGCCAGAGAGACAACTTCACTCGTGAACCGCCATGTTTACAACAAAGCATTTTACGCGTTCCAGTCTGCACGAAACCATCTCTCACCTCTGTCTCCAGAAGACCAGACACGCGCGGTTCCTACACCTACGTTTATGCCTGTACAATCAACTAAAATGTCAATTCCTCGCAAAAACCAGCATCTTTTTTTGCTATGCTACGTATCGGAGAGCCAGAACATTTGCGCATACGCTGACGGAATGTTTGAGCAAGAGAGAAAAATGCAGTACCTCCAGACGTGGCGCTGGAGCGTCGTACCAAACGAGTCATCCCGGGATTTCGGCCCGTGCGATCGCTTTTGGACGCAGTTGGCCCTTCGCTGCTTTCTGCTACCGACCTTGCCTCCCGGTACGGCATTGAGGGAGAGATATGTCGGCCCCTAAACCATATGTGACAAATCCCACGCCTACTCACAGCTCCAGACCGCCCTTGTCATTACAATTTAACGTAAGATTTCGATGGCTTATATATTTAAGGCAAAACTCATTTTACCTCTCATATGGTAAGCATTGTAGTCGCGGAATACAAAGTGTACGCACGCGCCCTGCTGAAAGAAACATACACAAATGCATTAAACGTTCTTTCATTCCAGAATTCAGAGTAACTGCAAGAGCTACTATCATGGAGACATTGCATTTACAGCTAAAATACATAGCACGTACGGATACATAACTAAATTAATAGAAAATATTTAAAGAAAAAATTAATTAATTCAAAAGAAAAGCGGCTATACAAAATGTTGCCCTGGATTCTCATTTTAAAACCTGTTAACTCAGTGGTGCGGATAAATCACACATAGCGCATTCCACAACTTAGCTGATAAGCAACGAAAAAGACTGAACACCATAACGGCTTGTTCTAAGTTTGTTGTTGGACAGAATGTAACTTCCGCCAAGATCATGAGAAGAAGACCGGGGAGAAAACTCGGTAGTTTTTCATATGCAGTAGCAGGAAAATCATTCCAAAGCAGACTTTGATACAGTAATATGTAGAAATTTTGAATGCGCTTATTGCATAAAAATACACAGTTTGACTTTAGTAATCTACAAATGTAAATCTAAGTATTCTCTTATTTACATTATACCGCCTTTTTAACAAGAACAACTGACGAAAGGCCACGCAGTTTTTTTATACCAGAATAACAGCGAAAAAGCACTACTTTCTCGCGAATTTTCTATGACAACTATTTTTTCAGAAATCAAAAGCCTACATTAACAACACACACCAGGGCTACTCCTTTGTATTTGGCCAGTAGAAATGTTCTTCTCCCTTTTTCATCCGGTGGCGCTTCAGCCATTTGATGAGGGCCAGTCTCGTGCTTCTCAATTTGCCTCGTTTATGCTGAAACGAATTTTGGGTAATTCTAACATTCCATGACAAGGGAAGATCCCCGGTTGTCATTTCATCGATTTTTTTACAAGTGCCGGGCCACCCAGTCCTACCAGCAGAGCACAGCATCGATTAAAGTTTTTAGCTTTCAAAATTTTCCCAAATTGTATCGGTAGGTCCTGGAAATCGTGCAAAGAAAGGCCAGAGAGACAACATCACTCGTGAACCGCCATGTTTACAACAAAGCATTTTACGCGTTCCAGTCTGCACGAAACCATCTCTCACCTCTGTCTCCAGAAGACCAGACACGCGCGGTTCCTACACCTACGTTTATGCCTGTACAATCAACTAAAATGTCAATTCCTCGCAAAAACCAGCATCTTTTTTTGCTATGCTACGTATCGGAGAGCCAGAACATTTGCGCATACGCTGACGGAATGTTTGAGCAAGAGAGAAAAATGCAGTACCTCCAGACGTGGCGCTGGAGCGTCGTACCAAACGAGTCATCCCGGGATTTCGGCCCGTGCGATCGCTTTTGGACGCAGTTGGCCCTTCGCTGCTTTCTGCTACCGACCTTGCCTCCCGGTACGGCATTGAGGGAGAGATATGTCGGCCCCTAAACCATATGTGACAAATCCCACGCCTACTCACAGCTCCAGACCGCCCTTGTCATTACAATTTAACGTAAGATTTCGATGGCTTATATATTTAAGGCAAAACTCATTTTACCTCTCATATGGTAAGCATTGTAGTCGCGGAATACAAAGTGTACGCACGCGCCCTGCTGAAAGAAACATACACAAATGCATTAAACGTTCTTTCATTCCAGAATTCAGAGTAACTGCAAGAGCTACTATCATGGAGACATTGCATTTACAGCTAAAATACATAGCACGTACGGATACATAACTAAATTAATAGAAAATATTTAAAGAAAAAATTAATTAATTCAAAAGAAAAGCGGCTATACAAAATGTTGCCCTGGATTCTCATTTTAAAACCTGTTAACTCAGTGGTGCGGATAAATCACACATAGCGCATTCCACAACTTAGCTGATAAGCAACGAAAAAGACTGAACACCATAACGGCTTGTTCTAAGTTTGTTGTTGGACAGAATGTAACTTCCGCCAAGATCATGAGAAGAAGACCGGGGAGAAAACTCGGTAGTTTTTCATATGCAGTAGCAGGAAAATCATTCCAAAGCAGACTTTGATACAGTAATATGTAGAAATTTTGAATGCGCTTATTGCATAAAAATACACAGTTTGACTTTAGTAATCTACAAATGTAAATCTAAGTATTCTCTTATTTACATTATACCGCCTTTTTCACAAGAACAACTGACGAAAGGCCACGCAGTTTTTTTATACCAGAATAACAGCGAAAAAGCACTACTTTCTCGCGAATTTTCTATGACAACTATTTTTTCAGAAATCAAAAGCCTACATTAACAACACACACCAGGGCTACTCCTTTGTATTTGGCCAGTAGAAATGTTCTTCTCCCTTTTTCATCCGGTGGCGCTTCAGCCATTTGATGAGGGCCAGTCTCGTGCTTCTTATGCTGAAACGAATTTTGGGTAATTCTAACATTCCATGACAAGGGAAGATCCCCGGTTGTCATTTCATCGATTTTTTTACAAGTGCCGGGCCACCCAGTCCTACCAGCAGAGTACAGCATCGATTAAAGTTTTTAGCTTTCAAAATTTGCCCAAATTGTATCGGTAGGTCCTAGAAATCGTGCAAAGAAAGGCCAGAGAGACAACTTCACTCGTGAACCGCCATGTTTACAACAAAGCATTTTACGCGTTCCAGTCTACACGAAACCATCTCTCACCTCTGTCTCCAGAAGACCAGACACGCGCGGTTCCTACACCTACGTTTATGCCTGTACAATCAACTAAAATGTCAATTCCTCGCAAAAACCAGCATCTTTTTTTGCTATGCTACGTATCGGAGAGCCAGAACATTTGCGCATACGCTGACGGAATGTTTGAGCAAGAGAGAAAAATGCAGTACCTCCAGACGTGGCGCTGGAGCGTCGTACCAAACGAGTCATCCCGGGATTTCGGCCCGTGCGATCGCTTTTGGACGCAGTTGGCCCTTCGCTGCTTTCTGCTACCGACCTTGCCTCCCGGTACGGCATTGAGGGAGAGATATGTCGGCCCCTAAACCATATGTGACAAATCCCACGCCTACTCACAGCTCCAGACCGCCCTTGTCATTACAATTTAACGTAAGATTTCGATGGCTTATATATTTAAGGCAAAACTCATTTTACCTCTCATATGGTAAGCATTGTAGTCGCGGAATACAAAGTGTACGCACGCGCCCTGCTGAAAGAAACATACACAAATGCATTCAACGTTCTTTCATCCCGGAATTCAGAGTAACTGCAAGAGCTACTATCATGGAGACATTGCATTTACAGCTAAAATACATAGCACGTACGGATACATAACTAAATTAATAGAAAATATTTAAAGAAAAAATTAATTATTTCAAAAGAAAAGCGGCTATACAAATTGTTGCCCTGGATTCTCATTTTAAAACCTGTTAACTCAGTGGTGCGGATAAATCACACATAGCGCATTCCACAACTTAGCTGATAAGCAACGAAAAAGACTGAACACCATAACGGCTTGTTCTAAGTTTGTTGTTGGACAGAATGTAACTTCCGCCAAGATCGTGAGAAGAAGACCGGGGAGAAAACTCGGTAGTTTTTCATATGCAGTAGCAGGAAAATCATTCCAAAGCAGACTTTGATACAGTAATATGTAGAAATTTTGAATGCGCTTATTGCATAAAAATACAGAGTTTGACTTTAGTAATCTACAAATGTAAATCTAAGTATTCTCTTATTTACATTATACCGCCTTTTTCACAAGAACAACTGACGAAAGGCCACGCAGTTTTTTTATACCAGAATAACAGCGAAAAAGCACTACTTTCTCGCGAATTTTCTATGACAACTATTTTTTCAGAAATCAAAAGCCTACATTAACAACACACACCAGGGCTACTCCTTTGTATTTGGCCAGTAGAAATGTTCTTCTCCCTTTTTCATCCGGTGGCGCTTCAGCCATTTGATGAGGGCCAGTCTCGTGCTTCTCAATTTGCCTCGTTTATGCTGAAACGAATTTTGGGTAATTCTAACATTCCATGACAAGGGAAGATCCCCGGTTGTCATTTCATCGATTTTTTTACAAGTGCCGGGCCACCCAGTCCTACCAGCAGAGTACAGCATCGATTAAAGTTTTTAGCTTTCAAAATTTTCCCAAATTGTATCGGTAGGTCCTGGAAATCGTGCAAAGAAAGGCCAGAGAGACAACATCACTCGTGAACCGCCATGTTTACAACAAAGCATTTTACGCGTTCCAGTCTGCACGAAACCATCTCTCACCTCTGTCTCCAGAAGACCAGACACGCGCGGTTCCTACACCTACGTTTATGCCTGTACAATCAACTAAAATGTCAATTCCTCGCAAAAACCAGCATCTTTTTTTGCTATGCTACGTATCGGAGAGCCAGAACATTTGCGCATACGCTGACGGAATGTTTGAGCAAGAGAGAAAAATGCAGTACCTCCAGACGTGGCGCTGGAGCGTCGTACCAAACGAGTCATCCCGGGATTTCGGCCCGTGCGATCGCTTTTGGACGCAGTTGGCCCTTCGCTGCTTTCTGCTACCGACCTTGCCTCCCGGTACGGCATTGAGGGAGAGATATGTCGGCCCCTAAACCATATGTGACAAATCCCACGCCTACTCACAGCTCCAGACCGCCCTTGTCATTACAATTTAACGTAAGATTTCGATGGCTTATATATTTAAGGCAAAACTCATTTTACCTCTCATATGGTAAGCATTGTAGTCGCGGAATACAAAGTGTACGCACGCGCCCTGCTGAAAGAAACATACACAAATGCATTAAACGTTCTTTCATTCCAGAATTCAGAGTAACTGCAAGAGCTACTATCATGGAGACATTGCATTTACAGCTAAAATACATAGCACGTACGGATACATAACTAAATTAATAGAAAATATTTAAAGAAAAAATTAATTAATTCAAAAGAAAAGCGGCTATACAAAATGTTGCCCTGGATTCTCATTTTAAAACCTGTTAACTCAGTGGTGCGGATAAATCACACATAGCGCATTCCACAACTTAGCTGATAAGCAACGAAAAAGACTGAACACCATAACGGCTTGTTCTAAGTTTGTTGTTGGACAGAATGTAACTTCCGCCAAGATCATGAGAAGAAGACCGGGGAGAAAACTCGGTAGTTTTTCATATGCAGTAGCAGGAAAATCATCCCAAAGCAGACTTTGATACAGTAATATGTAGAAATTTTGAATGCGCTTATTGCATAAAAATACACAGTTTGACTTTAGTAATCTACAAATGTAAATCTAAGTATTCTCTTATTTACATTATACCGCCTTTTTCACAAGAACAACTGACGAAAGGCCACGCAGTTTTTTTATACCAGAATAACAGCGAAAAAGCACTACTTTCTCGCGAATTTTCTATGACAACTATTTTTTCAGAAATCAAAAGCCTACATTAACAACACACACCAGGGCTACTCCTTTGTATTTGGCCAGTAGAAATGTTCTTCTCCGTTTTTCATCCGGTGGCGCTTCAGCCATTTGATGAGGGCCAGTCTCATGCTTCTTTTTCTTTTCCAAAAATGCTAACTTTGGGCTCAAATTTTTTTTTTTTTGAGGTCTAGTGTTGGCATTGGTAAAAGGTAACGTGGTTTCAGCTATATTGAAACGATGACCTTCACCCCTAACGTGCAACCTGCAACCTGCGGTTTATCAGTTGGGCTAACGCTTTCATGGAATCAAAAGGGACAAAATATAGTACTGTAATTACCCTTCAAAAGTGTTAACTCCTTACATAACAAGTTCACTTGTTACTGTCCTTATAATATACGTCTCATTTCAATATGACAAGTTCAGGATTATTCACTTTAACCCTTAGTATGAACTTGTTTTTCGGTGGGCTGCAGGTGGGCTGCCCAGGGAACAGAATGACCGGTGCGGGGTCAACTGCGTGCTGATCCATCAGCATACGTTTCAATTCCGATACAGTTATCTCCATCGTCAAATCTGTAATGACGTCGTTTCCTTTAGACCGAATGCATAAATGGCGGCCAAAAGAATGTTCTTTTGTCTTTGTGCTAATTAGACCCAATAGCCTCGTTAGCACGGACAAACAACAAAAAATACAAAAGAAAAGTTATTTTAGAACGAGGCTAGTTGGTCTGATTATCACATAAACAAAAGAATAATTTATTGGCCGCCATTTATGAATACGGCCTATGACAGCCATAGACAGAACTTTCTCTTGACCATGATTGTCGATCCACACACAGCAACCAGCTGTCCACAAGACATTTCGGATTGTCAATGTGTCAGCCTTGTATACGATTTAGTTGCGAAGACGGAAAAGTTCTAGAATAACAAAAACTGTCCTTTAAGGAGAGGCTCACGTGACGTCATCGCAGCCACGTTGGCGGACGAAAACAGATCTCTCCTTAGCTTCTTTTGTTGGTCCACCAGAAGTCTATCATTTCTCTGTTGTTATTGTTTTCTCATGGCTTGTTTACATGAAGCGTGAGGTAACCCGAATGGGTGGTGTAAATCGCCTATCCATAGACGCCTCGATTTCACCTCAGATAGAGGGGTCAACAGTGTAGACGAGTTGCCCTGTCTGCTCTTTTGAGCCGATGATACACGGTTCAACGTCTTGCAACATTTGTTGCTCAACAAATGTTGAACAATGTTGCACAAACGTGTTGAACGGAATAGAGCTAGTCTCTATTTTCGTTCAACAACATTCAACGTGTTGAATAGCATATTTCAATATCAACATGACACGACAACAACAACAAATGTTGAACCGTGTATCATCGGCTTTAGGTACGTCACCCTTTTGCCTTGAAAACTTAGCCTTCCTATCCGGGGATAGGTTTTTGTCTTTACAAGGGTTGTCACGATTGCAAATGATCACGGCTAGGTTAGTTCCTTTAGTCACACAAGGTCCCCTGAATGCGTGTTAAAAGATCTTGAGACTCATTAAATATTTGGGAGGTATGATGTCGTTATTTTTTATTCTCCATCGTGCTTAATTTACGTCCTCTTACCATTCCTGGTTTTGGAAACATGAATATGAAAGGCAATGGCACTAATTTTGCATGCCCGAATTGACTGCGGAAAAAGATATAGAGGGTATTACATGGCCGCGCAGAGATACGAAATTTCTGAAATATGTGTCAACACGACAAGCTAAACCTCAACGACACATTTCAAAGAAAATTTGAAAAGCTGTACGCACGAGTAGACACAGTTCATTAACCCGATTAACTTAGTTTTCCTTTCAAATCCTAATTATCCAAGTTCCAGGCCTTACACAGTTTGGAACTTGTAAGGTCCTCTCTACAGAACAAAAATAAAAAGGCATTTAGGGGAGGAAAAAAAGAAAAATGAAACTGAATTACAATTTTTTTACTCTTTAGTAGTAACTTACCTTGCGATTTTTTTTTAATTTCCAAATTTAGAAAAATGCAAGCCGCAGGCAATTCCCGCCATTTTCTAGTAACCAACCAGAATACCATGAGACAATGTCAACAAGCCAACCAAAGATCAGTATTTTCCCCACGTGATGTTGACTGGCAGCTCCGCGCGCTTTTCAAGCCGCTACCAAAAATTCATAGAACAACTTCTGATGCGAAACGAAATACGTTTTACTCTTTTTTTTCATGATAAAACCAAGTTTTTGGGCCGAGCAAGATAAAAACAACAGCCTTGGTATTACAAGAGTTTTGAGTCAATGTGGCAGATGATTCTTGAGGTAAGTTTACGTCGTTAAAGTTGGTAACATTAGAGAGTAGGAGTTTCGCAAACATGACACGATTTTCCCCCTTTTTGTGATCTTTTCAAGTGGTTAACTAGTTCGCTTTTATTTTCATGATGTGCTTTCTTTCGCTTCCTGTTCAAATAAAGTTCGTGGGGTAAATTTACAGGGAAAAATGCAATTTAAACTCATTCACTAATTTTGCAAACACGCGACATTGAAACAATAGGCTTAATTTTGTAGTGCGTGAGCTCGTGATTTTTAACTCTTTCAAGCGGCAAATAAAAGCAAGAAAGGCATTAGTTTTCTGTATATTAAAGCTTCAACTGCTTCCGAGCAATTCTCAGGTAAAATTCTTTTTTTTCTTTTTGTTACGGGCGAGACGAATAATGGTACATTTTCAAACGGCAAAGTGCAGCAACCTTGATTTCAGCTAATTAAACCTCCTACAATTTCTGCGTAAATTCTGGAAAAAACACAGGATAAATGATTTAGAATTGATAGAACATGGTCTACTAACCACGGATAGAAGAATATTCACGGTTTCGCAAGTACAAAAATTAATTTATTTCCCAGAACATTTGACTCTTGACTCCATGAATCTTCTCCTTCACGTTTGGCTTAGCATCTCACTAAAATATAATTAATTTACTTTTTCGCTATTATTGAAAGCTTGACAGAAAAAAACTTCTTAAGTTTTTACAACAAGTTTTAGTTAAGGCAATAACGGCCAGGCAATTGAATGACACTTTAAAATGTATTTTGCTTTCCGTGTCCATGCGAAGTCATACAACTTTCAGCCACCAAATAAACAAGACGTTTTCGCAGGAGAAGGTTTATTGTTAAGAGAGACGACAGAACACAACTGCAAGAACTTCGACTTGTAAAAACAAGCTCTAAGATATCAACCAATTTTAAAAATCCGAAATTAATTCGTTGATAATGTTGGACACATAATGTTACTTAAATATTTCTTGTTAATCTCTTTTCATCAGCATTTCTACCGCTTAAATGGACTCGACATGCCGCTCACTCACTCTACTGTCAAAATGTCATAGACGGACCATTTAACTTTTGTTCCATTTTTTTTGTGCTCCAATTCTAAAATATAATGTCAAAGCTATTTCCTTGAGCTCATTTTTGCACAATATTTCCCAAATTTTCGTGAGTTGTAAAAAAGATTTTTGCGAATACCCCACCCTCAAACATTCAGCGGATGGTCTTTTATCACCCTTATCTTGAAATAGATTTGAATTTCAACTTGGGATGGGTGGGAAGGGGGGAGTGGGGGTGGTGGAAGTGAGAGCATGGTTAGCCCAATTGTGAGAGCAGTCACCTACCACAAGTGGGTTTGTTGGTTCTCTACTCTGCTTGGTGAGGTTTTTACCCCGTACTCCGGTTTTCCTCTCATGCACCCAAAACCAATAATTTATTTCATCTGTTTTAAATTGCATTAGTTCAATAATTTATTTGATTTTGAACTAAACGCAAGTGAAATTATACCCTAATTTCAAGAGTTTACCATTTGATTAGGCATTAATATCATGAGCAACAAATAACGTTCATAAGACGCCATTTTGGCTCTGTAGGAAAAGTTACCATGGCAACATTGTAATTTCACATGTGAAATCACAAATTAACGCTGAAATTTTGCGCCAAAATTAACGAGCAATTTGTCACCCATGCTATTATTGAGAAAAACTACATTGAAAACCAAATAATTAGCCAAAATAAAGCGTATCACACATTGTTAAGAAAAGCTTTTATTCACTATTTTAAAAAGTGAAATCTTTGGCCAATTACCTTTACCGTCATAATCATAACTCTGTAAGGCAACAGCATCTTGGAGATAACAAGAGGATATAGACCTCTTTCATAATGGCGGCCAAATGAAATAATCCTTTGTTGAAATGCCAATAAGCCTTTCTAGCCTCGCTACGATGCCCAACTTTCAAAAGAATATTTGTTTCAAAATGAGGGCATGAATGTGAAGGTGATCGCCATTTATGAAAGTAGCCTATACAGTACACTGAAATAATAAAGAAACAATCTAAAAAAATTAACTTCAGTTGGTAAACAATCAAATTTTGGCTGAGAATAAATTAATAGTCTTGATAGAACATTAAAAGTACAAATCCACATGCAAAAACAATCAGTTCTCCAAGATAGCCAGATTTCACACCTGCAACTGTGGTCAGCATTCTCCTCATACACTGACCGCATTTCAGCCCTTTTTTATCTCTTGAGAATAAGCCATACACTAATTTAGATCACTTATTTCTGGTTGCACTACTTTGGCTGTGATAACAAGAACCATTTTCACATTGTAAACTAGAACAAGTTCATGTGGAAAGCAACTTGCAGCCACACCAGATTCTACCAAAATGCTTGTCCGTCCACTATCTCCTGAAAACAGCAAACTCAAAATTCAGCTTCTGCAACACAGATCTTCACTTTCCAACCTGAAACAGTAAGTGCACTGTTATGTGGGTTGGGCTTTGGAGGATTATAATAATTAAGCTCTGGTTGAACCTTGCAAAGCATACTTTGCAGACATGTGCATTCCACCAGAAATTAATCGGTTTCTTCATTCGGCTTAACTTAACCATAGTTAGATTAGTTAGTGAGACCTGCGGTGTGGGATGGCTCCTCCCCTTAGGCTCCCATTAAGCTTGGGTTGCTTTGATCAGCTTCTTCAGTCCTGTCAAGTATTCTTAATTCTTTTGGCTTGAAGGACCACACTTTGTCTTCCACCAGGTGATCTGGTGACGTAATTCGGAGGACTGGGGAGAAAAATTTTAACGGCGTATCCCACAACCGTGGGCGGCCTTATTTTCCAATTCAACATGGCAGAGGCGAGGTAACTGTCGGGTCTACTTGAATGTTCATGAAGTAACAGGAAATGTGGTAGACACATAATGATCTGTTGAGTTTCGGCGATGGCAATACTGCAGGGAGTTTGGAAACAACACCTAAGGCTGCATGCGGTTGTGGGATACGGCGTTAAAATTCTCCTTCCCAGTCCTCCAAATTACGTCACCACATCACCTGGAGTACTTTGACCTGAGATCACCTGGTTGATCATCTACAACTGGAGTTCCTGAAATGTTTCTGTAAATGAAGACAGATAAAACATATAAAAGTGAAAATCCACATGCAAAAACAAGAATTTCTCCAAGATAGTTAACAACTATTCACCAAAGTCAACGCTAGCCACCGACACTGAAGTGAATAGTTGTTTTAGTATATACTTTATTTCATGCATTATTTTTGGGTTAGGGTTAGGGTTAGTCTGCAGAGTCCACTTTAGACTTGTCGGTTTTACAGTGGAATTTGTTTATTGAAATGCATGTTGAGACAAATTTCAATCACCAAAATTGGTGTTGCATTCTGATTTCATGTGTTTATTCGGACCATAGTTAACAATTGTTCACCAAAGTGAAGGTGACTAGTGGTGGGTATTTACCGGTCCGCGAAGCGGAGAGGTAAATATCCACCGCTAGCCACCGACACTGAGG
This sequence comes from Montipora foliosa, assembly GCF_036669935.1. Taxonomy (NCBI): domain Eukaryota; kingdom Metazoa; phylum Cnidaria; class Anthozoa; order Scleractinia; family Acroporidae; genus Montipora; species Montipora foliosa. The sequence goes on along the minus strand of NC_090878.1, from coordinate 6,675,724 downwards.
TGAATAGTTGTTTTTGTAGCGGTAGCGGCAAGGTAAACATCCAACGCTAGCCACCGACACTGAGGTGAATACTTGTTTTAGTATGTACTAAAACAGTGAGATAATATACAGCACAAAAAAGTAATTTGGATGTTTTCTTCACTTGTCACGGATGCAAATCGGGACGCCATTTTTTCTCGAGTTGCTCAGAGGTAAATAGCACAAGATATTCGGAGTTTGATGAGCCAATCAGCGCCCGCGTTCAACGCTATCCACTGTTTTAGTATATACTACCATAATGAGATTTAATCCTTGGTCTGCAATCTCCTTATTACAATGACTGCATTTCAGCCCTTTTTCCTCTCAATAAAAGAAGCCGTTAAACAAATTTAGATCACTATTATTATTTCTGGTTGCAATGTTCTGACTGCAGTAACAAGAACCATTTTCACATTTTAACCGAGAACAAGTTCATGAGGAAAGGGGAATAGGCCATTTCCAAATTCATGTCTGCCTCCTCTTTAAAGTGAGTCTAAGTGCAAAGTTTTTGTAATGGTAATTAGTTCTGCTTTACAAATGAAGGATAACTAATTTTCAATTAACAAAAACTTTGCACTTAGACTCGCTTTGAAGAGGAGGCAGACATGTACTCGCAAATGGCCTATTTACATGTACATGGGATTTTTAGTGAAATAGGTTCTTAAAAAAACTAGTTTCTTACACATGTAGCTGTGGGCAGGTTTGTTCACCAGGTCGGTAAAATTTGAAGTAAGAAAGGTGATGAACCAAATGGGAGGTTAACATGGGAAAAGAACTTAAGGAAAATACTTAAGAAATCCCAACCCTCCATTAAAGCCTTCTTCTCTGCCAAAATGCAAAGATAAAATTGGAAGGCCAGAGGCACACATTTGCAAATACATAAAGCTGGGCTTGTTTCAGAATCGGTAAAATAAGCCTACTACATTCCAAAAAGATAATTAATTTACAATTTTTTTCCCTTAGCCTAAATCAAAGACCATAATAATAAAAAATAGCCACAAAAAATTTTGAGTTGGCTATATGGTATTGAATACAATAAAAATCTATAGGCTATACAATTCAGAACTCTTGTTCAAAATTAAATGAAAAAAATGCATGGAAATCTTATGTACTTCAAGTTATTAGAAAATTCCTTCAAGTTTTCATTTCTTACATGAAAATATCAATCTCATCTCATCTCATCTTAATCAGGAACAAGTAAAACTTATTATTAAAGACAACGTTTCGGTGTCCTCATGACACCATCATCAGGTCAAATATAATATTTTACAGATAACTCGAATATTAATGTTCAAGATTAAGATCAAAGTCCCTCGAGGCTAGGTGAAAAGTTTTGCCTTTATTGAATCACTTTGGATATTCAGACACAGTTTGAGCTCGCGAATAAGGAACATTTCATACACAAGACAATCAAATTTGCATGAGCATTTCTTAAGAATGCGAAATATGTCACATGTTATTGTTCTTCATTGATGTTGACTTTGGCTGTGATTGAATATTGAACCAAATCTTTTGTCTTTAATAAGTATGTTTCTGCCTGTAATTTTTATCATCAAATCCATTACATTATCATGTTTCACAAGTAAAACTCTATTATTAATTACCTTTGCTTCCTACCAGGAACTCAACTGATGGACAGCCCAGTGGACATCCTCAGACAGAACGATTCAAGTTTCCACTCAGAACCGATTCCACCACTGTTGCAGACTGCAAATCCACTTTACTGTACCCTCGGCTTGGTATCCTGTAAAACACAGCCCATTGCTTCTGATCAGTCAAGACAAGTCATTTGCAGCACTTTGATGAAAGATGCATCATTGCAGTAAGTCGACTTTTGTGTGGGTTGGGGTATGGGGGGTTAAAATAATCGAGCTCTGGTTGAATCTTGCAAAGCATACTTTGCACACACATGCATTCGGTCAGAAGTCAATTGGCTTCTTCATTCGGCTTAGCTAATGTAGCTAGATTAGTTAATGAGACCCATGGTATGGGATGACTCCTCCCCTTAGGCTCCCATTAGGTTTGGGTTTCTTTGCAGGTATTTCGGTTCACAACTGGATTTTGATCGGCTTCTTCAGTATCGTTGAATATTCTTTTCGGCTTTCTTCGTCTTTGTTTCGGCTTAAAGGACAGCACTTTGTCTTCCGACACTTCCATCTGAGGTCACCTTGTTGGTCATCTACAATTGAAAGTTCCTGAAATGTTTCTCTACCAATGAAGACTTCATCTTCTAGAAGCTTTCCTTTCTAGTTACTCTTTCCAGAGACTTTGATTTGATGTCATTTGGATGGTCATCTACCAATGGAGTTCCTGACATTTTTTCTACAAACGAAGACTTCATCTTCCACAAGTTCTCGCGCTTAGTTGCATGCACTGAAATTGAATTTTTTCACACGATACACTTCACTTGCCAGAGCCAGTGCTCAGTCAAGTGAAGGTTTAATCTCGCAAGGTTCAACCAGACACTTACAATAATTAAGATAACAGGCCATTCCAATTTTGTGGGGAAATCTCATTTGGGAACTTCCTTCGAGTTGAGTGGTCTCTGTAGTAAAACTTAACACAATTAGGTTAGGCTCGCAATGTCTGTTGTGGCTTTACCTCTTGCCTTTAAAAAATAATTTTTCCAAATGACCCTCTTCAAAAACTGCACTTTCGACTGGGCAAATTCAGTTTGACCGAACAAAAGTTAATTTACAATGGCAATGTGGTAACTGCTTACCTCAGCCTTGTGGGGATAGGTTACGTAAACCATAGGTGTCAACTAAGTACTCACTAGGGTAAGCTGTGATGAGGCTGTGTTTCTTCTCTTTCTTAAATTGCTTAATTAAGAGGAGACACCTCATTTACAGGCTACCCAAGGGAATTCACGGGACAATCCACACACCCTAGTCCAAGCTTTTTTTAATATTATGTTAAGCATAACTGACTAACAAGGATGCAACTGACCTGAAGACCAAGAGGAAAGGCAGTCAGTTATAGTTAGCACTCCAAGAGAGTGAGATGGGAGGATTTTTTCCACTATGGTGGTGGTAACACTGAGACATTGACAATAACTATTGTCTCCTTGTTAGTTTTACCTTGTGGATGGAACCTCCTGTCAAAAAGCCCTGCATTGCATATGGCAGGCAGTAGGACTAGTAGCATTCACATTAAACATCTGCAAATTGCAAGAATCGAGTGACACTCATCAGCAACAGTCCCAGCCCAAGTACAATCAATGGTTCTTAAGGGCACCTGTGGAATTGCACTGGAACCAGCCAGCTGAAGACGTCAATAACCAAAAGACTACTTTTGAAATGAGTCATGTTAAGTAGTTAGAGTAGCTGCCAATGAGGCGAAGACTGCTCAAAACAGAGCCGAGGATAAAAGGACGTCACTTTAAATTAACCCAAATAGTTTTAATACCTATTGATATTAACAGAATAGCTATTATAACTTGCACTTAATTTTAAAAATACACAGCTGCTTCAACTTGCAAGAGGTAGATGAAAAACCTTTGTGTTTTTGTTCTGCCAAAAGTTAAATTCCTTCAAATCAAAAATGGGTTTATCATTGACCGGGATTTTTAAATGTGTGTTGAGACAGCTGTCAATACTTAATAACTGGCTGGTTGGTTCCCATTTTCGGGTAAGTGAAGTCCTGGCAAAAAAACATCAAGGAGGCTGAAATGGAGACTGGAACGTAACAGCAACCCGTATAAGGTAAGGCCAATTTTCATGGCACAACTTTTGTCAAAAACTGTTTCAGGAATTGAAACGGATCTAGACCAGGATTCTAACCTGTGATAGGCCAGGCCTAGGGGATTAGCAGTGCACCACACTGCACTACCCCTTCGCAACAAAAGTTGTATCATGTCAATGGGTCTGAGGCAATACACTACAACCTGGCATGAGGTATGTGGAACTTTTGTATTTTTCTGCCGATTCCGAATGCGCACTTCATTCGATTTTTCGGTGCTCTTAACTACAGGATTCACTATTCGATTCATCGTCAACACTTCGATCATTTCACTGCTATTCCGCTATGGCTACATGAAGAACTCGCCATTCACTATGATAATGACAATGGCCTGGAAAGCCCTGAAAATATTCTTGGTTTTGCCAGGCACCCAAATTTTTCCAGCATAGGTGCGCACCCAACCATCAAGACCTTCAGATGCAGTGGAGTACTTAATAAGTAATGTCAAGGTTGCTTTGTAACTATTAAAAGAAAGAAATAAAACTTTTAACACTAAACCTGTTGTCAAGCTGGTCATTTAAAGATGATTAACACAAAGAGCTACTGCAGTACTGCACAAATAAAGAACTTTTCGCTAACAACAATTCATTGCCTCCACAGGTTCTAACACAACTTTGTGCCGACAGGTGCTTTTACTTTTCAGGGTATGACAGTAATGTATAAAACAAAAGACTGTAATATGTTCTGCTGACTTATCACAAATAAAAAAAACAAAAACCATCTGGCAGTCTCTTCATTTTCTAACCAAGATTAATTGCCTCCACAGGTACTAACACTGTTTTCCTTCAACAGGTGCTTTTTCTTTTCAGGCTATCAAACAAAAGGCAACTGAATTAGCTTATAAAACCTTGTAACTACAATGAATGAAAATCAATAAAACAAAGAAAAACTCTTGTCAGTCTGCATTTTTTTAAAAGTCACTTTGCTGATATGAAGTGCCATGTAAAACTGACTGTGATTCTGTTTCAGCACATTTCGTCTTTAGCATAATCGGCAACCACACATGACCAGATGCTATAAAGATGATTTCGAATGAGAAGGTGAGTCATTACAAACAGGGTGGTGTTTATAAAAATTAACCTTGTTATTTACTTTAAGGTTTCAGTTCCACACAAATGTGTACTTGCAAACACTGCAGTAACCCCAGCCGAAAGAGGAACCAATTGATCAAGCAGTAGATGGTGTGTAAGTATAATGACTGCCTTTTGCTTTTGCTTTTTTTTTGCCATAAAGAACACTATGCTAAAGAGTTAAATAATTACTTCTGTGAGCTTTAAGGAAGTGAAAAAGAGACTTTGAAAATTAACTACTATTTTTTTAATATAACCTTACAAAAGTTAGAGCACTCTGCCCAGGATCCTCTCACATCAGAGACCAAGGCTGGGAACATCTTGTCATTGTGTGTCCCTAAGGATTACTGAAATTTGGAAATGAGGGCTTACAGATAAAGCATGGTGGATCATTATTCAGCAAGCCCTTTTAAAGTTTTATATCGACATTAGAAACATTAAAAATGAGAATATTTAACCAATACTTGGGATTCAAACCCATTATTACTTGTTGCAAATGCCTTCAAGTTAATTTCACGATATTCTGAACAGATACAAATAAAACATAGCTAACTTTTAAAACTTGTTTACTTAGCAGGAGAAAAATGGTGTCTCAATTCTGCAGCAATATGACCTCTAGTGTTCCTCTAACCTTGACGTCATCTTTGCAATCACAAGAGACGCAACGGCTCCACTCCGATGAACTTTTCTGTTCCCAGGACTAAGCAGCATTTTATGACAACAATATCTTTGCACCTGTTGCTGATACTCATGTTAGACTTCCTTCCCCACAGAATCAATCAATGACTTGAACACAGTTAATTATTTTGGCTTGCACTGGTACCATTGCTCCACTGTGCAATATAAAATCTCTTCACAATCCCCTCATTTGCCCTTACGAAGGGTTACTCAGTACATGTATGCATGATCTGGATGGAACAAGATAGTTGACTTGGCTTTCTGCACTTGCTCAAGCAAATACTGAAAAGCATTGTTAAAAGTTCATGAGTACTACTCCAAGAGTTTCTGGGCAAAAAGGTCTTTCATTGCCTTGAAAACCATTTCTTTACAAAGAAGTTATCCCACAATAACACTTCTTTTCGTGATTCCCACAGATGCCACTCCAGGTCTACCTTCTCAATCTTTTTAGAATGACCAAAGATAATTGCAAACACAAAGTCATTATACGTGCCTGAGAAAAATAATAAGGAGTCTTGCATTTACCACCCTGTTGTAAATAACACTTGCTTTTCAATTGCATTTTACCAACTTTTGCCATTTTCTTTTGACAACTCACAATAGCTGACTGTTTCTCTTTCCCATTTACTGTGAAATATTGTAAGGTATTGCCCTTTGGTTGATGGTGATGAGGTTCCTAAGGACATCTTGACCCCACAAGGAAACAACCATGTACTTTTATCTCCATCATGCAACTGCACTAAAGTGTGTGCTCTTGTTCAGTTTGCACTTTCGCAAATTGCTTCTACATGTACCATGTTTTAGTTAGCCCAAGAAGATGTATGTGAAATCTACCCAACCCATTTCTTGTGCAAATTACAACAACAGTTGCTGACAATATTCCTTTCGTCAACTAAGCGGTGCTGCCCGGGATCATGTTGGTAATTGACCAGAAGATTGCCTTTGCCCTCACACAACGTCTTGAGCTTGACAACCCAACCCATGGCCAAACCAGAGTGCAACTTGATTAAGCTTCCATTTCATGATCTGCTAAGAGGAAATTTATATTCTATTTGAAAGTACCCATCTCTCTGCAGCTGTGGTTTCATGTAGGGTTTATTAGTGTAGGCTAATCACTTCCCTGGAAATTCTCACAAGAGGCTAATCAACTAACTAATGGGAAGAGAGGATACTTAACAAACCTTAAAAGGTCAGTGGCTAGACCTTGCTCGGAGAGCCGGCCTAGATGGAGATGTTAAGCACTTCAATCCCTCCACTAACCTCGGAGCTTACCTAAGGAAAGCTGGAGTACCCCTTAGTCTTACCATAGACACTGGCTTGCGGAATAAAGGACAGTTGCATTGGTGGATGGGCCTTCCATGGCCAACTGCGTATACACTGTGCAACCAGATGCTGGCGTGTATCCTGGGATCCACTCACCCTGGTTAGAGAGCCACTGTGGTTCATGAAGGCAATGGCAAACCATAGTTTGCTTACAGATTTGTAGTATGACCATATTGAAATGGCTACATTGGAGAGTATCGGACCCGATGACGTTACCAGGATCTTTCTTTGGTAAGATGCCACATCGAGCAGGAGATGATCATGTGAAATCCTCCTCTTTGATGATTTGAAATGGTGTATGGAATGTAAGAACAATGTTAAGGCAACAGAAGTACAAAATGGGAAGACTGGAGAGGCAGATCCCAGGTCTTACCGCAGTGTGTTTCAAAACAAAAAAGGAGACTTTATTAGCGCTGAAGTGGGTTTAATTTACTTTACTCTGGGGTTACAAGGAGAGAAAGTGCTGTTGCCCTGCTCCTGGACAACCAGGCAGGAAAGTGTGTTGAGAGAGGAGAACCTTATAATGGACTCCTGATGGTAATGGTCATAGTAATGAATTTATATAGCACATTTCCTATTCACATGCGCTTTTTACAAGTAATCAACCGTTGGACATCAGCATATGCATGTACAGGCGCCGCTGGCAGCCGGTATTCCTTCATTAGTGATCTCACCCAACCCATGAATGAATGAAATGAGGCCTGACCACAACATTGGGATCTACATACCATACTCTTTGTGACATATGTGTGGCTTCTTTTACGTCCCACAGGATTATGAACATTAAAGGGTTGTGAGACAGGATCTACGGTTTATTGTCCTTATCTCAGAAGACTTGAAAGTCTAATTCTTTGCAGATGTCATTACAAAGACAGCACTTTCTCCTGAGTTGTTTGAAGACCCTGAGTGTGTGGCGGAGTAGAGGAAATGCATGATAACATTGATCAAATATTTAAACATGGACAAGGGAACGACTACGTAATAGGACTGGGGGATTTCAGTGCAGTTGTTGGTGAAGGAAGCAATGGTTTAATAGCAGGCTGTTTTAGCCTTGGTGGCAGTAATGATAGGTGAGACTTCCTAATCGAGTTCTGTAAAATAATGCAGGAACATTATGACAGCTAACACCTGCTTTGAGCACAATTTAATGGGCCGATTCCAATTCTGATCACAATCTGGTCATGATGATGGTTAAGCTAAGTTTGAAAAGAATATGTGGTAGTAGGAAAACCAAGACGTAAAATACAAAGAAGATCTTTGCAGAAGACATGGATCAATATCTTCAAATGAATGCAAGTCAAAACTCATCACAGAACAGATGGAATTGCCTCAAAATTGCTCTTTGGAAAAGTGGGGAAGAGAATATTGGATACGAGGTAAGCAACAAGCCTACGAAGCCTTGGGTTCTTCTTATTTTGTCCATCATTGCCGATGAAGACAGGTTGGGTACATCACTTGTTGAGAACCCTCATTTCGCTATTGAGTCCTCCTATAGGAGCTCTGACATCACATGTTAGAAATTCATATCAAGAGTCTTGACCAGCTGGGTTCAGTTGTCACTCCTTATGATCATCCCTTTTCTGTTTACCTTTGGTTATCCTATTGGCTACTTTGGTTTATCAGAGCCCTCCACATAACTCTTTCTCTGGCTAGGTCCTCCCAAGTTTCTTAGTCAATATCACATTTCTTGAGGTTTTGTTTCAATCGGCCCTTGTACCTTTTCTTTTGGCATCCACAATAATATTACTGTGTGACCTCCCTTCAGTTCTGAGTACAATATGACTTTGGAAATTCTTTTCTTCTGACATTAATACATGACCTGCCTGTCTGAGTTGTGCTGTTATCATCACCTGTTCCATGCCAGTCCTGTTACCTTTCTCCAGAACCTCAGTATTTGGTAGTGTGTCTTCCCATCTGATTTTCATGATTTTTCAAAACAGGTTAGTTGGAAATGGTTAAGGTGCTTCACATGTCGGCTGTAAGTTGTCCATGTTTCACATGCATATGGAAGCAATGTGACAACTACAGATGATAGCCAAAAAGGAAGAGAGGCGAAATGGAACAATGTAAACATGGTACCTGGTAGAGGAATGCATGGGAACAATGAACTTTGCAGACAATGGAAGAAGTGAGTGCTAAAAGGTGGGCGAGTCAGTGTAAAGCCTGGTGAGCAATTTCTAATCTTCCTTGAAGGCAAACATTGAAAGCAAGTTGCAAACCAAAACTATATCGGAATTTAATCACACAATTGCAAGATGAGTACTGTGAAAATGAACTAGATTGAGAATAAGCTGGATGAAGGATGCACTTTAAAAGATAAAAAAATTACTGACAAATGCCTTCAGCATCAGTCTGGAAAAGAGAATCATCAAGATTGTCATCTGATGCACTTCATTTTTGGGGACAAGTCATGGTCCACGAAAAAAGAGAGAGATGTGACATGAGTCTTTGGAATAAAGAACTTTCACCTGTTGGCGAAGAGGGGGTCATCACATCTATTATCAATAACACTACTTAGCATGGTCCTACCCATCGGCATAGGGAGCTCTTCTCTCCTGGAAGACCTTAAACAGGAATGTAGTAAAGGAAGCACACCCAGCAGTGGGAACTGCAAGAAATGCCCAACCTAATGAGAGAGAACACACACGCCACACAGAAGTGCCTGAATTTTGTATATGGGGTACAAAGGGACCTCAACATGGTCCTCAGGGAGTTAGCACGCCCCTGCCCCTTTTGGAGTGCTATTTCCCACTGAATTTCATGGCACCAAAAAGGTAAGCCCAAACTTTGAAAAGAGAATCGCATTTATGTGAAACAGGAGATGTTGGGCTGAAAGTTGCCTATTGCCATTCTAAATGGACAAAATGTCTTTGACATTATAACTCCATTAGCTCCACTTATCGATTAACATCTCAAAGATGTAAGATAAGACTAAGTAAGGCAATTTTATCCTTTATTGATAACAACCAATTTTTATGTTTCCCGTTTCAAATATGTGTGATGCTAGTTCTTTCTAATTCAAATTAAATAATTATTATGTACATATTAGTAACAGAAAGTTATCAAGTAAGGCTGAAGTAAAAGTAGTAAACAAATGCAATTAGTACCATCTGGTGCCAGATGAAGACAGGTTTATTTCAATACCATTTAAATCACCTTTACCTGGTTGCTCAGTTTGATCATTATCCACAAAACGGCCGAGCTCTTGTGATAAATGCTGCACTTGCTTGCTAAAAAAAGACAAAGCTGTCAGACATGGTTTCACACTACTCTGCTTTGAAGAATCTTTTAAAGATTCACAAAGTTAGGATTCAAGACAAAGCTTCATTTGTACCTCAAGTTATTGTAAAATTCCTTGTTTTATTTCGTACGTGAAAATATCAATCTCATCTGATCTCATCTAGTCTTAATTTGGATCAAGTAAAACTCTGTTATTACCTTTGCTTCCTACCAGGAACTCAACTGATGGACAGCCCAGTGGACATCCTCAGACAGAACGATTTAAGTTTCCACTCAGAACAGATTCCACCATTGTTGCAGACTGCCAATCCACTTTACTGTACCCTCTGCTTGGTATCCTGTAAAACACAGCGTATTGCTTCTGATCAGCCAAGGCAAGTCATTTGCAGCACTGTGATGAAAGATGCATCACTGCAGTAAGTCGACTTTTGTGTGGGTTGGGGTATGGGGGGTTAAAATAATCGAGCTCTGGTTGAATCTTGCAAAGCATACTTTGCACACACATGCATTCGGTCAGAAGTCAATTGGCTTCTTCATTCGGCTTAATTAATGTAGCTAGATTAGTTAATGGGACCCATGGTATGGGGTGGCTCCTCCCCTTAGGCTCCCATTAGGTTTGGGTTTCTTTGCAGGTATTTCAGTTCACAACTGGAATTTGATCGGCTTCTTCAGTATCATTGAATATTCTTTTCGGCTTTCTTCGTCTTTGTTTCGGCTTAAAGGACAGCACTTTGTCTTCCGACACTTCCATCTGAGGTCACCTTGTTGGTCATCTACAATTGGAGTTCCTGAAATGTTTCTCTACCAATGAAGACTTCATCTTCTAGAAGCTTTCCTTTCTAGTTACTCTTTCCAGAGACTTTGATTTGATGTCATTTGGATGGTCATCTACCAATGGAGTTCCTGACATTTTTTCTACAAACGAAGACTTCATCTTCCACAAGTTCTCCCGCTTAGTTGCATGCACTGAAATTGAATTTTTTCACACGATACACTTCACTTACCAGAGCCAGTGTGAGTCAAGTGAAGGTTTAATCTCGCAAGGTTCAACCAGACACTTACAATAATTAAGATAACAGGCCATTCCAATTTTGTGGGGAGATCTCATTTGGGAACTTCCTTCAAGTTGAGTGGTCTCTGTAGTAAAACTTAACACAATTAGGTTAGGCTCGCAATGTCTGTTGTGGCTTTACCTCTTGCCTTTAAAAAAGAATTTTTCCAAATGACCCTCTTTAAAAACTACACTTTCGACTGGGCAAATTCAGTTTGACCAAACAAAAGTTAATTTACAATGGCAATGTGGTAACTGCTTACCTCAGCCTTGCGGGGATAGGTTAGGTAAAGCATAGGTGTCAACTAAGTACTCACTAGGGTAAGCTGTGATGAGGCTGTGTTTCTTCTCTTTCTTAAATTGCTTAATTAAGAGGAGACACCTCATTTACAGGCTACCCAAGGGAATTCACGGGACAATCCACACACCCTAGTCCAAGCTTTATTTAATATTATGTTAAGCATAACTGACTAAGAAGGATGCAACTGACCTGAAGACCAAGAGGAAAGGCAGTCAGTTATAGTTAGCACTCCAAGAGAGTGAGATGGGAGGATTTTTTCCACTATGGTGGTGGTAACACTGAGACATTGACAATAACTATTGTCTCCTTGTTAGTTTTACCTTGTGGAAGGAACCTCCTGTCAAAAAGCCCTGCATTGCATATGGCAGGCAGGAGGACTAGTAGCATTCACATTAAACATCTGCAAATTGCAAGAATCCAGTGACACTGATCAGCAACAGTCCCTGCCCAAGTACAATCAATGGTTCTTAAGGGCACCTGTGGAATTGCACTGGAACCAGCCAGCTGAAGACGTCAATAACCAAAAGACTACTTTTGAAATGACTCATGTTAAGTAGTTAGAGTAGCTGCCAATGAGGCGAAGACTGCTCAAAACAGAGCCGAGGATAAAAGGACATCACTTTAAATTAACCCAAATAGTTTTAATACCTATTGATATTGACAGAATAGCTATTATAACTTGCACTTAATTTTAAAAATACACAGCTGCTTCAACTTGCAAGAGGCAGATGAAAAACCTTTGCGTTTTTGTTCTGCCAAAAGTTAAATTCTTTCAAATCAAAAATGGGTTTATCAATGACCGGGATTTTTAAATGTGTGTTGAGACAGCTGTCAATACTTAATAACTGGCTGGTTGGTTCCCATTTTCGGGTAAGTGAAGTCCTGGCAAAAAAACATCAAGGAGGCTGAAATGGAGACTGGAACGTAACAGCAACCCGTATAAGGTAAGGCCAATTTTCATGGCACAACTTTTGTCAAAAACTGTTTCAGGAATTGAAACGGATCTAGACCAGGATTCTAACCTGTGATAGGCCAGGCCTAGGGGATTAGCAGTGCACCACACTGCACTACCCCTTGGCAACAAAAGTTGTATCATGTCAATGGGTCTGAGGCAATACACTACAACCTGGCATGAGGTATGTGGAACTTTTGTATTTTTCTGCCGATTCCGAATGCGCACTTCATTCGATTTTTCCGTGCTCTTAACTACAGGATTCACTATTCGATTCATCGTCAACACTTCGATCATTTCACTGCTATTCCGCTATGGCTACATGAAGAACTCGCCATTCACTATGATAATGACAATGGCCTGGAAAGCCCTGAAAATATTCTTGGTTTTGCCAGGCACCCAAATTTTTCCAGCATAGGTGCGCACCCAACCATCAAGACCTTCAGATGCAGTGGAGTACTTAATAAGTAATGTCAAGGTTGCTTTGTAACTATTAAAAGAAAGAAATAAAACTTTTAACACTAAACCTGTTGTCAAGCTGGTCATTTAAAGATAATTAACACAAAGAGCTACTGCAGTACTGCACAAATAAAGAACTTTTCGCTAACAACAATTCATTGCCTCCACAGGTTAACACAACTTTGTGCCGACAGGTGCTTTTACTTTTCAGGGTATGACAGTAATGTATAAAACAAAAGACTGTAATATGTTCTGCTGACTTATCACAAATAAAAGAAACAAAAACCATCTGGCAGTCTCTTCATTTTCTAACCAAGATTAATTGCCTCCACAGGTACTAACACTGTTTTCCTTCAACAGGTGCTTTTTCTTTTCAGGCTATCAAACAAAAGGCAACTGAATTAGCTTATAAAACCTTGTAACTACAATGAATGAAAATCAATAAAACAAAGAAAAACTCTTGTCAGTCTGCATTTTTTTAAAAGTCACTTTGCTGATGTGAAGTGCCATGTAAAACTGACTGTGATTCTGTTTCAGAAACTTTCGTATTTAGAATAATCAGCAACCACACATGACCAGATGCTATAAAGACGATTTCGAACGAGAAGGTGAGTCATTACAAACAGGGTAATGTTTATAAAAATTAACCTTGTTATTTACTTTAAGGTTTCAGTTCCACACGAATGTGTACTTGCAAACACTGCAGTAACCCCAGCCGAAAGAGGAAGCACTTGATCAAGCAGTAGATGGTGTGTAAGTATAATGACTGCCTTTTGCTTTTGCTTTTTTTTTGCCATAAAGAACACTATGCTAAAGAGTTAAATAATTAATTCTGTGAGCTTTAAGGAAGTGAAAAAGAGACTTTGAAAATTAACTACTATTTTTTGAGTATAACCTTACAAAAGTTAGAGCACTCTGCCCAGGATCCTCTCACATCAGAGACCAAGGCTGGGAACATCTTGTCATTGTGTCCCTAAGGAGTACTGAAATTTGGAAATGAGGGCTTACAGACAAAGTATGGTGGATCGTTATTCAGCAAGCCCTTTTAAAGTTTTATATCGACATTAGAAACATCAAAAATGAGAATATTTAACCAATACTTGGGATTCAAACCCATTACTACTTGTTGCAAATGCCTTCAAGTTAATTTCACGATATTCTGAACAGATACAAATAAAACATAGCTAACTTTTAAAACTTGTTTACTTGGCAGGAGAAAAAGGGTGTCTCAATTCTGCAGCAATATGACCTCTAGTGTTCCTCTAACCTTGACGTCATCTTTGCAATCACAAGAGACGCAACGGCTCCACTCCGATGAACTTTTCTGTTCTCAGGGCTAAGCAGCATTTTATGACAACAATATCTTTGCACCTGTTGCTGATACTCATGTTAGACTTCCTTATTGTTGCTCACAATATGAAGATTCCCCTGGTATATTGCACGCAATATTCTGAGATTCCTCCACGTCTTGTGCAATGTCTAGTTGGAGTCTGAGCTTGAGTCAATCATCTCAAACAGGATTTTCCTTGTGGGGTTGATTGGGTAGACTGGAAGGTCATTCTAACAGCCTCTATCCCCACAGAATCAATCAATGACTTGAACTCAGTTAATAATTTTGGCTTGCACCAGTACCATTGCTCCACTGTGCAATATAAAATCTCTTCACAATCCTCTCATTTGCCCTTACGAAGGGTTACTCAGTACATGTATGCATGATCTGGATGGAACAAGATAGTTGACTTGGCTTTCTGCACTCGCTCAAGCAAATACTGAAAAGCATTGTTAAAAGTTCATGAGTACTACTCCAAGAGTTTCTGGGCAAAAAGGTCTTTCATTGCCTTGAAAACCATATCTTTACAAGGAAGTTACGCCAAAATAACACTTCTTTTCGTGATTCCCACAGATGCCACTCCAAGTTTACGTTCTCAATTTTTTTAGAATGACCAAAGATAATTGCAAACACGAAGTCATTATACGTGCCTGAGAAAAATAATAAGGAGTCTTGCATTTACCACCTTGTTGTAAATAAGACTTGCTTTTCAATTGCATTTTACCAACTTTTGCCATTTTCTTTTGACAACTCACAATAGCTGACTGTTTCTCTTTCCCATTTACTGTGAAATATTGTAAGGTATTGCCCTTTGGTTGATGGTGATGAGGTTCCTAGCGACATCTTGACCCCACAAGGAAACAACCATGTACTTTTATCTCCATCATGCAACTGCACTAAAGTGTGTGCTCTTGTTCAGTTTGCACTTTCGCAAATTGCTTCTACATGTACCATGTTTTAGTTAGCCCAAGAAGATGTACTGGAAATCTACCCAACCCATTTCTTGTGCAAATTACAACAACAGTTGCTGACAATATTCCTTACCTCAACTAAGCGGTGCTGCCTGGGATCATGTTGGTAATTGACCAGAAGATTGCCTTTGCCCTCACACAACGTCTTGAGCTTGACAACCCAACCCATTACCAAACCAGAGTGCAACTTGATTAAGTTTCCATTTCATGATCTGCTAAGAGGAAATTTATATTCTATTTGAAAGTACCCATCTCTCTGCAGCTGTGGTTTCATGTAGGGTTTATTAGTGTAGGCTAATCACTTATGTGTATCCTGGGATCCACTCACCCTGGGTAGAGAGCCACTGTGGTTCATGAAGGCAATGGCAAACCATAGTTTGCTTACAGATTTGTAGTATGACCATATTGTAATGGCTACATTGGAGAGTATCAGACCTGATGACGTTACCAGGATCTTTCTTTGGTAAGATGCCACATCGAGCAGGAGATGATCATGTGAAATCCTCCTCTTTGATGATTTGAAATGGTGTATGGAATGTAAGAACAATGTCAAGGCAATAGAAGTACAAAATGGGAAGACTGGAGAGGCAGATCCCAGGTCTTACCGCAGTGTGTTTCAAAACAAAAAAGGAGACTTTATTAGCGATGAGGTGGGTTTAATTTACTTTACTCTGGGGTTACAAGGAGAGAGAGTGCTGTTGCCCTGCTCCTGGACAACCAGGCAGGAAAGTGTGTTGAGAGAGGAGAACCTTATAATGGACTCCTGATGGTAATGGTCATAGTAATGAATTTATATAGCACATTTCCTATTCACATGCGCTTTTTACAAGTAATCAACCGTTGGACATCAGCATATACATGTACAGGCGCCGCTGGCAGCCGGTATTCCTTCATTAGTGATCTCACCCAACCCATGAATGAATGAAATGAGGCCTGACCACAACATTGGGATCTACATACCATACTCTTTGTGACATATGTGTGGCTTCTTTTACGTCCCACAGGATTATGAACATTAAAGGGTTGTGAGACAGGATCTATGGTTTATTGTCCTTATCTCAGAAGACTTGAAAGTCTAATTCTTTGCAGATGTCATTACAAAGACAGCACTTTCTCCTGAGTTGTTTGAAGACCCTGAGTGTGTGGCGGAGTAGAGGAAATGCATGATAACATTGATCAAATATTTAAACATGGACAAGGGAACGACTACGTAATAGGACTGGGGGATTTCAGTGCAGTTGTTGGTGAAGGAAGCAATGGTTTAATAGCAGGCTGTTTTAGCCTTGGTGGCAGTAATGATAGGTGAGACTTCCTAATCGAGTTCTGTAAAATAATGCAAGAACATTATGACAGCTAACACCTGGTTTGAGCACAATTTAATGGGCGATTCCAATTCTGATCACAATCTGGTCATGATGATGGTTAAGCTAAGTTTGAAAAGAATTTGTGGTAGTAGGAAAACCAAGACGTAAAATAGAAAGAAGATCTTTGCAGAAGACATGGATCAATATCTTCAAATGAATGCAAGTCAAAACTTATCACAGAACAGATGGAATTACCTCAAAATTGCACTTTGGAAAAGTGGGGAAGAGAATATTGCATACGAGGTAAGCAACAAGCCTACGAAGCCTTGGGTTCTTCTTATTTTGTCCATCATTGCCGATGAAGACAGGTTGGGTACATCACTTGTTGAGAACCCTCATTTCGCTATTGAGTCCTCCTGTAGGAGCTCTGACATCACATGTTAGAAATTCATATCAAGAGTCTTGACGAGCTGAGTTCAGTTGTCACTCCTTATGATCATCCCTTTTCTGTTTAGCTTTGGTTATCCTATTGGCTACTTTGGTTTATCAGAGCCCTCCACATAACTCTTTCTCTGGCTAGGTCCTCCCAAGTTTCTTAGTCAATATCACATTTCTTGAGGTTTTGTTTCAATCGGCCCTTGTACCTTTTCTTTTGGCATCCACAATAATATTACTGTGTGACCTCCCTTCAGTTCTGAGTACAATATGACTTTGGAAATTCTTTTCTTCTGACATTAATACATGACCTGCCTGTCTGAGTTGTGCTGTTATCATCACCTGTTCCATGCCAGTCCTGTTACCTTTCTCCAGAACCTCAGTATTTGGTAGTGTGTCTTCCCATCTGATTTTCATGATTTTTCAAAACAGGTTAGTTGGAAATGGTTAAGGTGCTTCACATGTCGGCTGTAAGTTGTCCATGTTTTACATGCATATGGAAGCAATGTGACAACTACAGATGATAGCCAAAAAGGAAGAGAGGCGAAATGGAACAATGTAAACATGGTACCTGGTAGAGGAATGCATGGGAACAATGAACTTTGTAGACAATGGAAGAAGTGAGTGCTAAAAGGTGGGCGAGTCAGTGTAAAGCCTGGTGAGCAATTTCTAATCTTCCTTGAAGGCAAACATTGAAAGCAAGTTGCAAACCAAAACTATATCGGAATTTAATCACACAATTGCAAGATGAGTACTGTGAAAATGAACTAGATTGAGAATAAGCTGGATGAAGGATGCACTTTAAAAGATAAAAAAATTACTGACAAATGCCTTCAGCATCAGTCTGGAAAAGAGAATCATCAAGATTGTCATCTGATGCACTTCATTTTTGGGGACAAGTCATGGTCCACGAAAAAAGAGAGAGATGTGACATGAGTCTTTGGAATAAAGAACTTTCACCTGTTGGCGAGGAGGGGGTCATCACATCTATTATCAATAACACTACTTAGCATGGTCCTACTCATCGGCATAGGGAGCTCTTCTCTCCTGGAAGACCTTAAACAGGAATGTAGTAAAGGAAGCACACCCAGCAGTGGGAACTGCAAGAAATGCCCAGCCTAATGGGAGAGAACACACACGCCACACAGAAGTGCCTGAATTTTGTATATGGGGTACAAAGGGACCTCAACATGGTCCTCAGGGAGTTAGCACGCCCCTGCCCCTTTTGGAGTGCTATTTCCCACTGAATTTCATGACACCAAAAAGGTAAGCCCAAACTTTGAAAAGAGAATCGCATTTATGTGAAACAGGAGACGTTGGGCTGAAAGTTGCCTATTGCCATTCTAAATGGACAAAATGTCTTTGACATTATAACTCCATTAGCTCCACTTATCGATTAACATCTCAAAGATGTAAGATAAGAATAAGTAAGGCAATTTTATCCTTTATTGATAACAACCAATTTTTATGTTTCCCGTTTCAAATATGTGTGATGCTAGTTCTTTCTAATTCAAATTAAATAATTATTATGTACATATTAGTAACAGAAAGTTATCAAGTAAGGCTGAAGTAAAAGTAGTAAACAAATGCAATTAGTACCATCCGGTGCCAGATGAAGACAGGTTTATTTCAATACCATTTAAATCACCTTTACCTGGTTGCTCAGTTTGATCATTATCCACAAAACGGCCGAGCTCTTGTGATAAATGCTGCACTTGCTTGCTAAAAAAAGACAAAGCTGTCAGACATGGTTTCACACTACTCTGCTTTGAAGAATCTTTTAAAGATTCACAAAGTTAGGATTCAAGACAAAGCTTCATTTGTACCTCAAGTTATTGTAAAATTCCTTGTTTCATTTCGTACGTGAAAATATCAATCTCATCTTATCTCATCTAGTCTTAATCAGGATCAAGTAAAACTCTGTTATTACCTTTGCTTCCTACCAGGAACTCAACTGATGGACAGCCCAGTGGACATCCTCAGACAGAACGATTTAAGTTTCCACTCAGAACAGATTCCACCATTGTTGCAGACTGCCAATCCACTTTACTGTACCCTCTGCTTGGTATCCTGTAAAACACAGCGTATTGCTTCTGATCAGCCAAGGCAAGTCATTTGCAGCACTGTGATGAAAGATGCATCACTGCAGTAAGTCGACTTTTGCGTGGGTTGGGGTATGGGGGGTTAAAATAATCGAGCTCTGGTTGAATCTTGCAAAGCATACTTTGCACACACATGCATTCGGTCAGAAGTCAATTGGCTTCTTCATTCGGCTTAATTAATGTAGCTAGATTAGTTAATGAGACCCATGGTACGGGATGGCTCCTCCCCTTAGGCTCCCATTAGGTTTGGGTTTCTTTGCAGGTATTTCGGTTCACAACTGGAATTTGATCGGCTTCTTCATCATCGTTGAATACTCTTTTCGGCTTGGTTCGTCTTTGTTTCGGCTTAAAGGACCGCACTTTGTCTTCCGACACTTCCATCTGAGGTCACCTTGTTGGTCATCTACAATTGGAGTTCCTGAAATGTTTCTCTACCAATGAAGACTTCATCTTCTAGAAGCTTTCCTTTCTAGTTACTCTTTTCAGAGACCTTGATTTGATGTCATTTGGATGGTCATCTACCAATGAAGTTCCTGACATTTTTTCTACAAACGAAGACTTCATCTTCCACAAGTTCTCCCGCTTAGTTGCATGCACTGAAATTGAATTTTTTCACACGATACACTTCACTTGCCAGAGCTAGTGCTGAGTCAAGTGAAGGTTTAATCTCGCAAGGTTCAACCAGACACTTACAATAATTAAGATAACAGGCCATTCCAATTTTGTGGGGAGATCTCATTTGGGAACTTCCTTCAAGTTGAGTGGTCTCTCTAGTAAAACTTAACACAATTAGGTTAGGCTCGCAATGTCTGTTGTGGCTTTACCTCTTGCCTTCAAAAAATAATTTTTCCAAATGACCCTCTTTAGAAACTACACTTTCGACTGGGCAAATTCAGTTTGACCAAACAAAAGTTAATTTACAATGGCAATGTGGTAACTGCTTACCTCAGCCTTGCGGGGATAGGTTAGGTAAACCATAGGTGTCAACTAAGTACTCACTAGGGTAAGCTGTGATGAGGCTGTGTTTCTTCTCTTTCTTAAATTGCTTAATTAAGAGGAGACACCTCATTTACAGGCTACCCAAGGGAATTCACGGGACAATCCACACACCCTAGTCCAAGATTTTTTAATATTATGTTAAGCATAACTGACTAAGAAGGATGCAACTGACCTGAAGACCAAGAGGAAAGGCAGTCAGTTATAGTTAGCACTCCAAGAGAGTGAGATGGGAGGATTTTTTCCACTATGGTGGTGGTAACACTGAGACATTGACAATAACTATTGTCTCCTTGTTAGTTTTACCTTGTGGAAGGAACCTCCTGTCAAAAAGCCCTGCATTGCATATGGCAGGCAGTAGGACTAGTAGCATTCACATTAAACATCATTCTGCAAATTGCAAGAATCCAGTGACACTGATCAGCAACAGTCCCAGCCCAAGTACAATCAATGGTTCTTAAGGGCACCTGTGGAATTCCACTGGAACCAGCCAGCTGAAGACGTCAATAACCAAAAGACTACTTTTGAAATGACTCATGTTAAGTAGTTAGAGTAGTTGCCAATGAGGCGAAGACTGCTCAAAACAGAGCCGAGGATAAAAGGACATCACTTTAAATTAACCCAAATAGTTTTAATACCTATTGATATTGACAGAATAGCTATTATAACTTGCACTTAATTTTAAAAATACACAGCTGCTTCAACTTGCAAGAGGCAGATGAAAAACCTTTGCGTTTTTGTTCTGCCAAAAGTTAAATTCTTTCAAATCAAAAATGGGTTTATCATTGACCGGGATTTTTAAATGTGTGTTGAGACAGCTGTCAATACTTAATAACTGGCTGGTTGGTTCCCATTTTCGGGTAAGTGAAGTCCTGGCAAAAAAACATCAAGGAGGCTGAAATGGAGACTGGAACGTAACAGCAACCCGTATAAGGTAAGGCCAATTTTCATGGCACAACTTTTGTCAAAAACTGTTTCAGGAATTGAAACGGATCTAGACCAGGATTCTAACCTGTGATAGGCCAGGCCTCGGGGATTAGCAGTGCACCACACTGCACTACCCCTTGGCAACAAAAGTTGTATCATGTCAATGGGTCTGAGGCAATACACTACAACCTGGCATGAGGTATGTGGAACTTTTGTATTTTTCTGCCGATTCCGAATGCGCACTTCATTCGATTTTTCCGTGCTCTTAACTACAGGATTCACTATTCGATTCATCGTCAACACTTCGATCATTTCACTGCTATTCCGCTATGGCTACATGAAGAACTCGCCATTCACTATGATAATGACAATGGCCTGGAAAGCCCTGAAAATATTCTTGGTTTTGCCAGGCACCCAAATTTTTCCAGCATAGGTGCGCACCCAACCATCAAGACCTTCAGATGCAGTGGAGTACTTAATAAGTAATGTCAAGGTTGCTTTGTAACTATTAAAAGAAAGAAATAAAACTTTTTAACACTAAACCTGTTGTCAAGCTGGTCATTTAAAGATGATTAACACAAAGAGCTACTGCAGTACTGCACAAATAAAGAACTTTTCGCTAACAACAATTCATTGCCTCCACAGGTTCTAACACAAATTTGTGCCGACAGGTGCTTTTACTTTTCAGGGTATGACAGTAATGTATAAAACAAAAGACTGTAATATGTTCTGCTGACTTATCACAAATAAACGAAACAAAAACCATCTGGCAGTCTCTTCATTTTCTAACCAAGATTAATTGCCTCCACAGGTTCTAACACATCTTTGTGCCGACAGGTGCTTTTACTTTTCAGGGTATGAGAGTAATGTATAAAACAAAAGACTGTAATATGTTCTGCTGACTTATCACAAATAAAAAAAACAAAAACCATCTGGCTGTCTCTTCATTTTCTAACCAAGATTAATTGCCTCCACAGGTACTAACACTGTTTTCCTTCAACAGGTGCTTTTTCTTTTCAAATGAATGAAGGGGTAGTTTCTAAAGAAACTGTGGTGCTGCGTCGGTGGGGAAGTAGTATACAAAAATTTGGTTTTATCAACGGAGTTGATAATGTAAATTGGCCACCGCACAGAGATTCTAAAAGCTGACGTTTCGAGCGTTAGCCCTTCGTCAGAGCAAATCGCTCTGACGAAGGGCTAACGCTCGAAACGTCAGCTTTTAGAATCTCTGTACGGTGGCCAATTTACATTATCAACTCCGTTGATAAAACCAAATTTTTGTATACTTTTTCTTTTCAGGCTATCAAACAAAAGGCAACTGAATTAGCTTATAAAACCTTGTAACTACAATGAATGAAAATCAATAAAACAAAGAAAAACTCTTGTCAGTCTGCATTTTTTTAAAAGTCACTTTGCTGATGTGAAGTGCCATGTAAAACTGATTGTGATTCTGTTTCAGCACATTTCGTCTTTAGAATAATCAGCAACCACACATGACCAGATGCTATGAAGATGATTTCGAACGAGAAGGTGAGTCATTACAAATAGGGTGGTGTTTATAAAAATTAACCTTGTTATTTACTTTAAGGTTTCAGTTCCACACGAATGTGTACTTGCAAACACTGCAGTAACCCCAGCCGAAAGAGGAAAGTAGATGGTGTGTAAGTATAATGACTGCCTTTTGATTTTGCTTTTTTTTTTGCCATAAAGAACACTATGCTAAAGAGTTAAATAATTAATTCTGTGAGCTTTAAGGAAGTGAAAAAGAGACTTTGAAAATTAACTACTATTTTTTGAGTATAACCTTACAAAAGTTAGAGCACTCTGCCCAGGATCCTCTCACATCAGAGACCAAGGCTGGGAACATCTTGTCATTGTGTGTCCCTAAGGATTACTGAAATTTGGAAATGAGGGCTTACAGATAAAGCATGGTGGATCATTATTCAGCAAGCCCTTTTAAAGTTTTATATCGACATTAGAAACATTAAAAATGAGAATATTTAACCAATACTTGGGATTCAAACCCATTATTACTTGTTGCAAATGCCTTCAAGTTAATTTCACGATATTCTGAACAGATACAAATAAAACATAGCTAACTTTTAAAACTTGTTTACTTGGCAGGAGAAAAATGGTGTCTCAATTCTGCAGCAATATGACCTCTAGTGTTCCTCTAACCTTGACGTCATCTTTGCAATCACAAGAGACACAACGGCTCCACTCCGATGAACTTTTCTGTTCCCAGGGCTAAGCAGCATTTTATGACAACAATGACAACAATATCTTTGCACCTGTTGCTGGTACTCATGTTAGACTTCCTTATTGTTGCTCACAATATGAAGATTCCCCTGGTAGATTACACGCAATATTTTGAGATTGAAACTGTTTTGAGGTTCCTCCACATCTTGAGTCTGAGCTTGAGGCAATCATCTCAAACAGGATTTTCCTTGTGGGGTTGATTGGGTAGACTGGAAGGTCATTCTAAAAGCCTCTATCCCCACAGAATCAATCAATGACTTGAACTCAGTTAATTATTTTGGCTTGCACCGGTACCATTGCTCCACTGTGCAATATAACAACTCACAATAGCTGACTGTTTCTCTTTCCCATTCAATGTGAAATATTGTAAGGTATTGCCCTATTGTATTGTTCCTAAGGACATCTTGACCCCACAAGGAAACAACCATGTACTTTTATCTCCATCATGCAACTGCACTAAAGTGTGTACTCTTGTTCAGTTTGCACTTTCCCAAATTGCTTCTACATGTACCATGTTTTAGTTAGCCCAAGAAGATGTAGGTGAAATCTACCAACCCATTTCTTGTGCAAATTGCAACAACTTTTAGTTGCTAACAATATTCGTTACGTCAACTAAGCAGTGGTGCCCGGGATCATGTTGGGAATTGACCAGAAGATTGCCTTTGCCCTCACATGTCTTGAGCTTGACAACCCAACCCATGGCCAACCCAGAGTGCAACTTGATTAAGCTTCCATTTCATTATCTGCTAAGTAAGAGGAAATTTTATACTCTATTTGCAAGTGCCCATCTCTCTAAAGCTGTGGTGTCATGTAGGGTTTATTACTGTAGGCTAATTGCTTTGCTGGAAATTCTCACAAGAGGCTAATTAACTGACTCATGGGAAACAGAGGATACTTAACAAACCTAGTTGAAAGGTCAGTGGCTACACCTTGCTTGGACAGCCAGTCTAGAATGGAGATGTAAGGCACTTCCATCCCTACACGAGCCTGGGAGCTCACCTAAGGAAAGCTGAAGTACCCCCTTAGTCTTACAATAGAGTCTGACTCACCAGAAGACATGGGAGCAGCATAAAGGACAGTTGTATTGGTAGATGGGCCTTCTACGGCCAACTGTGTATACACTGTACAACGAGATGCTGGCATGTATCCTGAGACCCACTAGCCCTGATTAGACAGCCACCTGGGTTCATGAAGGCAATGGCAAATCACCTCCAAAAGTTCTCATCCCTACTTCCCTTATAAATTTGTAGTATTATCGCATTGTAATGGATACATGGAGGGTATCGGATGTGATGACGTTAACAGGATCTTTCTTTGGAAAGCTGCCACATTGAACCAGGAGATGAATATGTGAAATCCTCTTCTTTGATGATTCGAAATGGTGTATGGAATGTATTAAGAACAACGTCCAGGTAACAGAAGTACAAAATGGGAAGACTGGAGAGGCAGATCCCAGGTCTTATTGAAGTGCATTCCAAAAGAAATTTAAGGACATTTATCTTAATAGCGATTATGCGTGTTTAATTTACTTTGGGAGTACAGCGAGAGAAAGGGATGTTGCCCTGCTCCTGGACAACCAGGGAAGAAAGTGTGTTGAGAGAGGAGAACCTTATCATGGACTCCTGATGGCAGGTAATGGTATTGAATTTATATAACGCATTTCCTATTCACGTGTGCATTTTACAAGTAATCAATGTGTGGGTAAGACCGGACATTAGCATATACATGTACTGTTACCATTAGTGATCTCACCCAACCCATGAATGAATGAAATGAGGCCTAACCACAATACCGGGATCTACATGCCCTACTCTTTGCGACATGTGTGTGGCTTCTTTCGCGTCCCAGAGGATTATGAACATTGAAGGGTTGTGAGACAGGACCTACTGTTTATTGTCCTTACCCAAGAAGACTTGAAGGTCTAACCATTTGCATACGTCATTACAAAGACAGCACTTTCTCCTCAGTTACTTAAAGACCCTCAGTGTTGGTCTGGCAGTAGTTAACCCTGCAACCTCTCGCTCAGTAGTCAGATGCTTAACCAATTGAGCCAACCGCTCGTCTGTCAAATTGAGAGTAAGAGGTGAAATTAAGATGTGACCCATTAGATATTATGGTTGTTGTTGCGTGCATGCCTACCACTGAGACCAACCGTATGGCGGAGCAGAGGAAATGAATGATAACCTTGGAAACGAGAACAACTATGTGATAGGACTGGGGAATTTCAGTGCAGTTGTTGGTGAAGGAAGTCATGGTTGCAGGCTGTTTTACTGCCTTGGCGGCAGTAATGATAGGCGAGACTTCCTAATTGACTCTGTAAATCCGGGAACATTATGACAGGTAACACCTGGTTTGAGCACAATTTAATGGGCTGATTCCAATTCTTATCGCAATCTGGTCACGATGACAGTTAAGCTAAGTTTGAAAAGAATATGTGGTAGTAAAAAGACCAAGAGATAAAATACAAAGAAGAACTTTGCAGAAGAGATGGATCAATATCTTCAAATCAATGCAAGTCAAAACTCATTACAGAACAGATAGAACTAGCTCAAAATTGCAGTTTGGAAAAGTGGGTAAGAGAATATTGGATACGAGGTAATCAAGAAGCCTATGAAGCTTTGGGTTCTTCTTATTAGTCCATCATGGCCAATGAAGACAGGTTGGGTGCATCACTTGTTGTGAACCCTCATTTGGCTATTGAGTCCTATAGGAGCTCTGACATCACATGTTAGACAATCATATCAAGAGTCTTGACCAAGTGGGTTAAGTTGTCACTCCTTATGATCATCCCATTTTATTAGACAACATAATTACTGACAAAAGCCTTCAAAATCAATCTGGAGAAGAGAATCATCAAGATTGTCATTTTTTGGGGCAAAGTTGTGGTCTGTGAGAAAACAGAGAAATGTGAGATGTGCCTTTGGAGAAAAGTCTAAGTCTAAAACAAAGTTCGTGTGTTGGTGAGGAGAGGGTCATCATATCTGTCATCAATAAAACACCTTGGTTTAGTCATACCCATTGGCATAGTAAGCTCCACCCTCCTGGAAGACCTTAAAAAGGAATGGAGTAAGGGATGGAGGCCCCCTACTTAACAAGCACGCCAAGCAATGGGAACTGCAAGAAATCCCCAGCCTGATGGGAGAGAACACACACGGCCACACAGAAGTGCCTGAATTTTGTATATGGGGTACAAAGGGGCCTCAACATGATCCTGAGGGAGTTGGCACGCCCCTGCCCCTTTTGGAGTGCAATACTTAAGCCTCAACACCCATTTTAAACAGCATTTTTCAACAGTCTAAGCACCCATTTAAAAAAGGTTAGCTTACATGAAGTAATCGGCCATCACAACAATGATCGAAAGCTAACCTTTTTAAAATAAATACTGTTGAACAATGCTGTTTAAAATGGGTGTTGAGGCTTAAGTAAGCACTATTTGAGATGCTGCTTACACATGGATCAACAGTACTCATTCGAAATAGTATTTTTAGGGTATTCCATTTGGGTAGTCCATGGACTGGGGGTCGGCGAAATGTACCGACCCTATTGTAGGTCATAGTAGATCATTGTAAATCATTCTAGTAGCTCGTTGTAGATCTCTGTAGATCACTGTAGACCCCTGTAGGTCATTGTAGGTCATTGTGGTGCTCCCATTTTAGCTCAATGTAGATCATTGAAGGTCATTCCTTGTTTTAGTTACTAAGAAAACAAGAGACCTGTGACCTGAGACCTGTGTTTTGTTCCTGCCCAGGTAAAATTTAAGCGATCACGCAACCTTACGCGTCGCCAGAAGTGACGAATTTTTTTATCACAGTATGCCGCCCAATCAAAAGGTATCATCTCAGAAACCAGAATATCATTCTAAAAGGCTATTCTACGCAAAAAGTTGGTAATTTTCAAACAAGTTATAGACAAGCCACGTGGAATACTAATAACGTTTGCGCAACAGAGCAGAACAGAGTCAGAAGCTCACCTTTATAATTTTTCACATGAATATCGTTTACGATTGCCATGTTTTGCCATAAAAACCATCCAGATGCCTTCGCTAGGCTCTAAAGAAGCTCTCAATGTCCCTTTTCCGGGATTTCGACTAAATTCCTTTTTTTCTTCCTCCCCCGTGGTTTGTCATTTTGTCGACTTTCGGCATATCACAGGATGACGTCAAAATTATGGAGACCGACAGATCACACAGGCCATGGCTAGCAGCAACTAGACGCTCAGTGAGCGTAAACTGGAATGTCTTGGTACGTGTTTGTCCTCAAATTTTTGTAGTCATTCCCAAACTCCCCAATGAACAGGATAATTCCAAGTGCACCTATCTTCTCCGGGCATACGGCCACAATTATATGTGTGTCGGCTTTGTACCGAGCAGTGGCTTGTTTGTTTATGAAAAAGTCTGGAATAAGGAAAAAACCAACCGTATTCGGGATGAAACGATACTTTTTTTCTAATAAATTATGGCTGACCCAAAAGCATACAGGCTTTGTTGTGATTTACATGAGACCGGTAAGAACTCAAACCGGTATGAGAATTTCTCGTCTCGGTCCAGCAACCGAGACGAAGTCAGACCGGAGGGGGTGAATAGGGGGCAGCAAATCCGTCGATCCGTGCTAATTTTTCGCAAAATCCGCCAATCCGCATATATTTTTACGAAAATCCGAGTCCGCAGTATTGTTAGAGAGAAAACTATCTAAGAACAGATAAATTGTGACACAGTGTCCCAGGACTTGTGGTAGCAGATAAAAAAGAACTGAAGATGAAAATCATACTCATGGATAGGACTTGCGAATCCGTAGTTCAATTCTATAGGAACCGCTTCACCACTGAAGATCAAGACACCGCTCTCTCAAATATTTTTTAAGTTTTTAAAAATATTTTTTAAGTCTCCCACAGAATATTATTGCTGAAGAGTAATTAGGCCTAAGCTATTGTAGATTTATTAGGCGAAGGCTTTGATTTTAGAATGTTTAGCTTTATCGTGAAGTTTGGTAACCGACCTTTTGCAGTGTTTAATATTGTTTGTCGTCGAGTGATAATATAGCATTATCAAATCAATAGTGTTTAAAGCCCTTGAGTAGCTAGGGGTGTAGTGGTTAAGAGATTAGGTGAGGGGTTAAATTCATCAACATTCCCAGGTTCGAACCCTATGTCCATACATTTGGGTTATCTTTTCATAAAAAATATGAACATTTCCCACAAGTCCTGGGATACAGCGTCCTAAATTAATTATAATAGTCAATTCAGAATAAATTATCAGTTGTGTATATCAGATAAATTCGGGGCGGAGAATGGCTTGGTCAAGCACAAGAACGGTGATTTCTAGCAACCAGCGGTTGACTTGATTAACGACACCCCGTTCATAATTTACCACTATTACATCGCCTGCGTGCTGATCCTCTAAAATCAAGGGTACCCAAAGAAGGTGTTCCGCAGTGGAAATTCAGCTGGCTGGCAAGTTATGACCAGTTATTAATTTTCATACCCTTTCGCTGGGAAACACTAAATATTTTTAGCATTTCAATCCGTGCTGGCTGCATGAGAACAGAGACTGGGGGACACTGGAGGAGAACTCGTTCACGAGAAGCTTGCCGCTGGTTCATCTCATGTCGAGAAAAAAACCTGTTTTGACCGGTTTTGCGATTCACGGGGTTATTTGCTGGCTGGAAAACAGTGACACAAAGTCGGCTGGCTTAGTGTTTCCCTAACTGTTTTAACTATTTAGCTCGGAGCTGGGGCCTGTTTCTCGAAAACTTTTCGGGCCCGAAAAGCCATTTTAACTGCTAACAGCTTATTTTGGAGAGCCGATCATTTACTGCGCCTTTCAATAACATGCAGACTCTTAAATTCAAAGGTCAACAGACAAATGTATTTTTCGCTACCGTCAATCAAATATTCGGCGGCTCCTCCCAGCTTCCGACTATGTTGACTGAACTGGGCTCAACGATGTGATTTGATAACTGCGCGCTCGACAGTAGTCGGAAGCTCGTAGGAGCCGCCGAACACATCGACGGTAGCGAAAACGCATTTGTCGGTTGACCTTTGAATTAAAAGAGTCCGCATGTTACTGAAAGGCGCAGTAACATGTTTTCAAGGTAACAAAAAGAAAAATAACTGTGAAGATTGACGACTTAAATCCTCTACGTTTTTGAGATACAAAAAGAATCGTGACACCTGAAAAATGGCCCGTAGAGTTTCGGGACTTTCGAGAAACGAGCTCCTGGAATTTTGCTCATAGTCATCCTTGGCCTGAGGACATAGAGGAATACCTTTTTTCCAGCATTTTGCAATTAATTTTACGTTGGTTGCCCCTGAAAAATTCATTCTTCTTACTACTGTTCCTCCCTATCTCATCCACAGCAATAAGGGGTTTGATAACGGGTTTTTTTCCCCTTGGGGTCATTGATTTTGTTTGTCAAAATGCTTGATTCGTTCATTTTGAGATACGTTTAATTAATCTGATTTTCGCTCTTGTTTTGAAGGGCATCAACATAATCAAAGCTTGTGCTACGCGATGAAATCTACAACTGATACCGGCCTGAAAGATAACTCATAACCACACAAACTTGATGTGTTCTCCAAGTTAGTATGTATCAACTTAGTATTATCTTTCCTGTTCATTCTATGTGGAATCGGTCTTTTTCAGCTTCGTGTTCTCTGCACTTTGCATTCTTTAACGAAAAGGAATGAACTATGATTGGGATTCGAACGTCTTGAATACATACAACCATGACTTTTTAATTATTAATACACCACCGTAGGCTTCAATTAAACCAATTAAGCTATCCAATGATAAAATTGTGGGAAGACGTAACGCGTTTTGTGATAAATCAATCGCGGTCGATGATTTTTCATCGTAAACGTTTAGTACATGAGACTTATATGAAAGCAGCGAACAATTTTACTTTTAAAGCGAATACTACTTTTGTGTTGAAAGCACCAGCCAAGGAATTAAAATGTAATTTATATGTAACTGAAAGAGAGGTTTTATGTTTTAACCTCCTTTTCTTCAGTATACACTCAATTTCTTGATTGGCAACAATAATCTGTGACATGCCAGAGTTGAGAAGATCGTTCATGTCTTTCCATCAAACTGGCCGCAAATCTTCGAAAATCTCAAAAGAAAAAAATAATTTGGTCTTACCTTAATCTCAACTGTTGGCCTCTCTTTCTTTTTCATATATGAACAAAATAGAGAAATGGCTTAAGACTATTCCTTTTACATTTTTGGGAAAAGCTTCTGTTTTTTAGTCAAACTATTTTGTTTATGCGGTGTGAAAGTATTTCAGACTTGTGTTGGCTACGAGTTATTTCTAGTCACTTTTTGGGCCTAAAGTTCGTTTGGTATCCGAGAGATATGACATAGATTTTAACTGACGTACCCATTAATTCTATGCTGTAAGTTGAATTGTAATTTGCCGAGTTATTGACCAGATAAAGACAGTTACCCGTTTAACAGAATACGAGATGAGGACTTTGAGAAACCAGCTGCCTCACGGTAAAGGGTGGTATAATATCAACGTGATGCCCGGTAAATAAATTTCAGCGGCTTGGACTTCAAGCATTTCTCTATCGTTACAGAAAGAAGGTATGAGACAGCAAAAGTCGTTGATAGAATTTGACATTCTTAAAAAGTAACTCGATGAAGATGGAACATAATTGCGAAGTTTAGTGTTTATGAAAACTGCTTTCCAGTAAGTAGAGTCATTTGCTGTTTCACTGTTTCCATATGAAATAATGGTTAAATTTTAAATGTCGATATTAGGTATTTGTCGTAGAAAACAGCTAAGGATAAAAGTGATTCAACTGAAGCTCTGAGAGGGAGTTGACACCCTAAAATCATTGTTGTGGTCGATCTTCAGTGATGAAAAATTTAATAGACTACTGGAAAAAAAAGTAAAATAAAGCAAAAAAAATTAATAAAAAATGCCAGTATTGTTTTAGGAAAATCACATACAGCAGGAAAAATTCCTGCAAAGATCTCCAGAGTTTCAGAGTCAGAACAAGCAGACAGCTGAAAAGAGGCTGATTATATGCCGAGTGCCTTAAATTTTCTACGAGATGTCAGCAATTTTCTTTTTACTTTCTTTTGTGGAAATGTTTGTTTTGAATTCTGTCGAGAAACTTGCCATCAATACTATTTTTCCGCTTTATATCCCTTTTATCTCGGCAAAAAAATCCATTTTCATGATTCAGTTATTATTGTAAGGATTTCCCATCGATTTTAACGATTCGACAAAACATAAGAGCTTATTTAATTTCACGAATTACAAACTACGTTGGTGGCATTTTTGGTAAATCAATATTTCAACTGATTAAGCTAAAATCAGCGGGAGCGTATATTGTTGTCGTTTTTGTTTTTTTATGGACAAAAATTGCGCTACTGAAAGCTAGAGTAATGTTCAGTGGAGGGTTAAACAATTCTTTCAAATTGAAAATAAAGAAACATTGGAATACGATAATGTCCCGAGACATAAACATGCATGCAGTTTTTGTTCTTGTCATCATTTTGCCTTAGCTCATACCTTTTCGTTTCAAGGGAATGATCGATGGCTACTTAAGTGCCAACAGCACGGTTACCGGCATCTTCAGCACGAGTTCAGCTAAAGAGAAAGTTTTGCTTACACGTTGGGTTCTTTATACAGACTTGGAAAACATTTTCAGTTTTTGGGGAAAGACGAACTCTTGAATGAAAACATCTTTACTTACTTTATGAGTCCATTTGTAGGTGTATTTACCATATATTGTAAAATTTGGTTGTATTTGAAAAGGCGTGGTATCCAAGTGTGATTTTTACAATTTCTTGCAGTTGCTGTTTATTGTAAATTAAAAAGACGAGAACAAGCCTGTAGTGTGACCACTTCAATGAGCTCCAGTGGTCGGCATTTTGCACATATGTTTTTAATGTTTCAAACGCCCTATAGCTTTCATATTTTGGTGTGTGAAAATTTCACTCAAGAGATATATTCCTACAAGTTTTACTCGCTTTTGTCCACAGTGAGAACGTAACATGGCTTCCCTGCGTCTAATTACAAGATGGCTGGTTTTGTTCCTTCTGCTCCGTGTGAAAATCTCACACAGGTATGTCGCGATTCCCCTTCAAAGCTCTTAGAATCCTTCATAACAACGGCGATGAAACGAATAAACGTGACCTTTTTCCTTTTTTCATAAAATGTTATCATCAAGTAAAATTAAGCAGTTCGGTCTTCTGTATTTTGAGGTTCTCCTGGAAGCTCTTGACCGGCTCTAATATATGCTGCGTGCTTCATCTCTCGCTGTATGTGAACCAATTAAGTCTCCATATCGTTTCCATAGCCTCATCTAAACACGTGAGTTGGGAGAATTCGAGACATGTATGCAAACTCGAGACGCAGTCGAGGGTTTGCATAACTGTCGAGAATTCTCCCAGCTTCCCCGAGTGTTTAGATGAGGCTATGAAAACACGGAAAAAAGTCCTGTATACACCTTATTCCAAAATGACCGCCATTTAAATATTCTTTTGTTTTTATTCAAATTAGCCCTTGATGCCTTCTTCTTAAGCTTAAAATTCAAAAGAATATCTTATCTTGAACGAGGCAACAAGGGCCAATTTGTATCCGCATAAATCAGCAGCCATTTTGGAATAAGGTGTATTGCTTTTGCAAAATATTTCTCAAAGATAATTCGACAAATGAAGGAAACAAATGCAGGAAAATTCTTGATTGAAACAGATTTTCTTGATACACGCACATATTTCCTACCAGCCAATCACAACGCGTGTCTGACGGCATATAACCAATCAAAACTCGTGTGATGTCACAGACGTGTTTCCGTACTCTCATCTAAACACAACTATTGACCAACGAGAGTGCGCGTACTATCCTAATTTTTTTTATAATTAGCAGTTGACAAATCAATATAAACAATGTTGTTATCATTATGAAGACGACAACATCGGCAAAAACAACAGCTGCATGACATCTGACTGCAGACGGTACGGATGAAAAGAGAAAAATGTGATGTCGTTAACGAAGTATTTGATGATGGCATCCATGATGAGAATCAAAGGAATAAGCCTATTCTTTTGTAAGAGTCAATAATTGATTGACTTTTAGTCGTTTTTGTTTTTCTTATTCAGTGAAGCTACAGAAAATCCATCCATCACACGTAATGAGGTGGCTAATGCTTCTGAGATTTTGGACAGATATTTGAGAAAGAAGTGCTACGACAAGAGAACGAGGCCAAATGTGACTGGTCTGTTTTACGATATTGAGTTTAACTGTGTTTCTTTTCTTTTCTCGTGCATTCGTGCACTCTTAAACTTGCATTGTTTTATCCAATTCTCCAATTCTCCAGATCTCCCTAAACACCTAACAATTGACGAACCTCGTTCAGGGTCTCTCTTCTCTGCCTCCATTGTCGTTTAGAAAGTTGTTGAGAAATGGAGGCAGAGAAAAGAGACACTGGGAATGAGGTTGACAATTGTCTAGCTGATTGACTGACCAACAACCGATCGTTTGTTTGATTTTGTATGGCTCACTTAATAACCATCGACTGGAAGGTGAAACATTGACTTCAAACTGATAGTAAGCTTACTTGTCCTTTTCTCTTACTAGAGCCCTACAAAGAGGCTCCAACACAAGTGAGAAAAGTACAGGTCGGGATAGACTCTGAACCCATCTTTTTTTCCATTGCAGGCAATCCTGAGGTGGTAAATGTAAGCATGGCAATAA
>NC_090878.1:6631861-6636861 GCF_036669935.1 Montipora foliosa | reverse complement strand
CTCACATGGTTCATATGGGGTAGATACCTAGCACTTCACATTACACTCTAATCAGTTACGTCTACTCCGAGATTACATACTTTGCATGGTCAAAAACGTTTATAGTGGTTCCAGCAACTGAAAAGTGAAGAGGAGAGATGTGTTTTTTATTGAAGCGAGAGGTCAAGTGAATTACTTCTGTCTTGCTAGGGTTACTCAGTAGAAAATTATTAGTGTTCCACTTGATAACATCGTTCACGCAGCGTTGAAGTTTTCTTGCTCGGTGGACGGGTTGTTAGGGTTTACAGCAAGGTATATTTGCGTATTATCAGCGTAAAACATATAGTTTAAGTCATATCTCAAGATGACATCCTGAAGTGGAGCCATGTATAGAGTGAAGAGTAGCGGTCCAAGGCTCGACCCTTGGGGCACACCGTATTCAAGGTTTCCCACATATGTCCAGGGGCCTGTTTTTCGAAAGTCCAGAGAACTTTTCGGGCCCGAAAAGCCAGTCGTCAAACTGCAATCTGCTTAATGTGAAAACCTGATTCTTTAACATGTTTTAAATGTAAGAAAAACTAAGAGGATTGCGAAATTTGATGGCTTCGAATCTCGGCGTTGCGAAGATATAAAGGGAATTGTGGCACCCTTGAAATAGGCCCGAAAACATTCGGGACTTTTGGGAAACAGGCCACAGGTTTGACCCTAAATAGATGCAAGCGAATTTCAATAAGCGTCACGAAGTGTCCACTTGCTCTTCTCGCCAACTTGGACATCACTCGTGTCTCGGAATACAGACAATTTACGTCACAAAGTGTCTCCCAAATGCTGCTCTTTAAGTAAAGATTAAATGCTGCATTTACCCAAAGCTAAAAATAATGCTAACCTTTACCCTTACCTTGTTGTTGAAAATAGGTAGCAAATGCTTAGACTTAAAGGGACACTTCGTGTTGGATGTCAAAATTGGGCGTGCATCTAATTAGGGTCAAACCTGGACAAAAGAGATCCCGAGGAGAAGGTCAGTTGCATCGCCAATAATAACTGATTGTGTACGTTCTGTGAGAAATGACCTGAACCATTGTAATACGCTACCTGTGAAGCCAAAGTTAACAGATTGCTGGACAACAACTGATACCAGCTGATTAAGATAAATAGATTATTATTATTATTATTAATTTATTTTTATTTTTATTTTTATTATTTGGTTCCCTGCAGTCACGAAGCTCTAATTGACATAACCATATGTCTACTTCTATCAGAATTACAAATTTGCTGGCCCATTGGTATCAAGCAGGAACCCATGACCCGGAGCCTACAACTCTACTGTGTTCGTGTAACGGCGTTTTCACAGACCGATTTATTTTTAGATTGAATTTCCCGCGAATGAGACTCGCACAGGAGCCCGATGACCAATTACAAGAAATTAAGCTGACATCATAGGGTCACCGAACCGGAACTGCCTTTGTTTTTTGACCTAATTCGCGGGAAGGGCTAGTCAAAAAATAAACCTACTTGTGAAAACGCCGTTTCACAGACGCTGTATGGAAGTTGCACGCTCCAGATGGGCTCCTGTATCAAGTTTATATTTTCATTATAATATCTGACCTGCTAAGCGGAGGGAAACATCGACCAGAGTACCCGGAAAAAACCTCTTGGAGCAGAGTAGGGAAACAACAAACTCAACCCGGAACTCATTTGTTCGAGGGGACTACCAAACTTGCGTACCCCTACCCCTACCCCTTCTCCTACCCCCTCCCCCACCCCTCCCCTCCCCCACTCTTCCATAAGCTGTAACACTTTTGGCACAAATTGTTTGTGCCTTACTCATAATTGACGAGAAGGCCAAGACAAGGTTTTGGTTAGCGTGGTCTACTCTAAGAAATAATAGACGATTGAGAATATATTTCAGTTAACAAACGTAATAAGATAACATTATGGGTAAAAACTAAAGGATGCTTGATCGTTAATTCCTTTTTTCAGCCACAAAATACCAATATAGTTTTCCAGTGTAAACACGGTTTCAAGCCAAACTACGTAGCAGATGCGAATGGCCATGTTCACCTTGTCACGTATCAAGAGAACAAAGCTGAAGACACGTCACGTTGTAGTCTGCACACGTGCTGCGCCGCTTGTATTCAGTACGCTAACAACGAAAAAAACGATCTCAGCGTGACAACCAACAAGTGCTGTCGTTACATGTTCCCAGCTTGCTTTGCGATTTTTAATCTGGTCTATTGGCTGGCTCTCGGTACCGAAAACTAACACTCTTGAACTCTGGTTTGGATTCCCTACAGCGCAAGCGCGTTAGCCTGGAGGAATGAGGTCTCCAACGCCGTTTGTTAGGTAACTGAGGCTTGCGAAGTTGAATCGTACAAGAAGCAGTTTTTCAATGTTAGCCGAAGTGAGCTTTGAATTGCTATGAGATCGGTGGCAAAAAATAGAAACAGGTCTGAGAATAGGGCCTTCCATTGAAAAAAAGTGGTTGATGTCACTCCGGAACTTTAAGACAAACAGATATCAATATATCACATAAAACGAACACATCTCATGAGTTAATCCAGCTCCATCGTAAAAAGAAGAGAACTACTGAATGAATTTCCTTTTTTTTAAATTTAAACCTGTCCGCTTTCATAAAGGCAAGATTAACTTCTATGAGTCATTTCACCTAAAAAATGTCAAATTTACTTTTTACCTGGGTCACTGTCAGTGGTATTCTATACAGGTCTCCTTTCAAATTATCCTCTATATTAACACTCACAGTTCACGCGCCAAGGCTGTAAAAAACAATATACTTACTTCTTTCTTTTTATTGTTTTTCTTCGAAAACGTGTACAAAAAGAAATCTTTATTTTCATTCAAGGCGTCTTACGTCAAGTAGGGGTTAGTCCAGCAAGTAACGCTTTGAAGTCATTACAAGTAACGCCCAGAGCCAGTGACACGTTTTGCAAGTATACTTTGAAGAATTTTTTCTTTGTGTAAAGAAAATGTGAATATTTTTTATTACGAATTTATGAATGACGGTATCTCTCTTGTACTCACCAAGTGAACAAAACTTTTAAGAGTATTGAGTAGGTGTTGTAATATCACTTTTAGTATCCAAAGGCGAAGTCAGACAGTAATCAAACCGTTTAAGCTTGTGTAAACTTTTAGTTTGAATTTGTTCTTTAAGCGAGTAAGGTTATAATAAGCCCTCGTAAGAGTTTTGTTTTGTTTGATGGAACAAGTTTTAATTAACCCAAAAGCAACAGAAAAGCAAATTAAAAATTTGGGCAAGTTGGAAAAGAAGGTCCAAAGCATGCAGAAAAATTGAAACGAAAATTCAAAACTTTCGTTCTAGACAACACCTAAATTCCATTACTCCTGCTCGTCCTTGAATTCTTTGTTTTCATTTATGTGATGAACAGTCGTGTTTTTTTTAACGAATCAAAGGAAAATGTTTGAAAGAGTTAGGTAGGGCTACCCTATAATCCCCTGTAGCTTCGTCATAGAACATGAAGAAGTCATACGCTTGACTCGTGTAATTAGAAGCACTCGCATCATTTTTTCTTTCGTTTACAATATACTCGAGAAATCGATAACACTAACGAAAAATGTGTTCGGGTCACCAGGACGTCTGACGCTTTTTTGGTCAGAAACATGTAAGGCTATTTCAGGAAAAAAGTTGACAGCGTTCAATGTGGCATGCCTTGGAAACTTATTCGTTAATTAGGTATGCTCAACTTTTGGAATTGGCATGGTCCTTTCATTGCTCGAATCAACTGTAACGACACGTTTTGTTAAAGTACACCATAAATAAACTTTGGTCTGTGTGTGCATGCATGTTTACTTTACAACACACTTAAACTGCGCGATCTGCATATGCTATTTCCACACGTGCCGGTTTTTATATTTCATTACCATTTCTGAAAAAGGCTTCGGAATGTGCTTTGAAATTTTCATGTTAAAAGGGAATAGTTTTGCTGTCCAATTATTCTACCACGGCGCGCTGGATACGAACGGATAGCTGGCAGCGTCGAGTTGGTTATAATCATTTTACATCCAGCAAGCCCGAGTAGAATAATTGTTTTCTTATAAATTCCAGGACCAAGAACTCTTCCATGTTGATTTACCGGTCAATTCCGGTCCAAAACGGCTTTTGTCGGCCATTTTTTCTCACATCTGCAAAAATGTTTTCAGCTCGCTTTATGGCTGACGCGTTCGTTGACCATATTAGGTACAGCAGATATATGAACTGATAGCCTGTGTCCGGAGAGCCAATGAAAATGCTGGAAATCTGATATCCATAGTTCTGTTTTAACAAGAGAGTATGAAGGTAAGAGAAGTAATCCCTCATATTGGCCCTATTCCCATCGTAATCCCTCTTAAGTTATTTTTAGATCTCCTGCGAGATCCGGTATTCCCACGAGAGTTACTTGATAGCCAATTGTATGTCCCCATTTGTACCAATGTTGACAGCTGAGCGAATTCCCACCCAATGATTCGCATCGTTCGCGAAAATGGGGACATCTGATTGGCTATCAATTAACTCTCGCGGTAATACCGGATCTCGCAGGAGATCTAAAAATAACTTACGAGGGATTACGATGGGAATAGGGCCAATATGAAGGATTACTTCTCTTACCTTCATACTCCCTTGGTTTTAAATAATAATCAATACCTCTGGACAGTCAACAAGGAAAGAAATTCATACACCAAAGGCAAGATTGAGGCATGCTTAGTCTTCAAATGTCCATAATTAACTGAATGGGATCCTTGCTAAAATCAAGGCTATGCAACGAAACGTTATAGGCTCACGAACACTCGTGGAGCGTATTGAAAATAGAAGAATCTTTAAGGAATTTTGTCTCGTTTAACTTGTTGATAGACAATTTTAATCCCTTTATATGGCACATTTTAAGTAAATGTAAACACTTTCAAGTGCAGCTATGATCCTCGCAGTTATGAACACAATTTACAGAAGCCTGAAAAATTCAGGACTTAATCAATCTATGAGAGGGTGACCTGTTTTCCTTTCGTAACAC
>NC_090878.1:6609361-6621861 GCF_036669935.1 Montipora foliosa | reverse complement strand
AGGCAGCCATTTTTGCATATTAGGGTCTATTGCTACACAGAATTTCGTTTTTTCTGTGCTGTTCAAGCCACATAGACTAGGCAGAACTACCAGTAATTTGGACCCACGACTGTGATGTGAGAGGCATGGGTCTATTCTCGATTTTACGGCACAAACTGCTTTGCAATCCTGTTTTCAAAGAAATTTTGCATTGCAAAGCAGTTTGTGACGTAAAATCGAGAATAGACCCAAGCCTCTCACATCACGGTCGTGGGTCCAAATTACTGCTACCGGTAGTTTTAAGAACTAGTCTTTGTGCTTCTTGCCCGGCAGATAAAAAGCGTAATTTTGAGGTAAGAATTGTCAAACATGTTTTCTTTCTGTGGAGAGATCAATATTGTAGACTAAAAATACTTGGGTTTAGGTGCACTTTAAGTGTCTAGTCATTCTAGCGCTGGAGCACTAATTGGGGACACTGTAACTGAAATTAACAAAGAAAGCAAATCAAGTCAAGGATACTATCTAAGGCATTTTTCAGTCGTGTTTGCATTTCTTTACCTGCAAAGATCGAATAAATGATCAGTCTCAGCTTGTGTCCAAGTGGAAGGAGATCCATCATGAAGATACAACTATACAAAAGTGAATTGAGAGTCAATGGTACTGCCATGAACGAATAATAAAAAAATACAGCGTTCCATCATTCGCTCTCTGAAATTATTGTATTTCAAGGTGCAATTTTGCCATAAGATTTTACTTTCATTCATCTGCAAAATGATAACAATAAATTTAATGATAACTCCAACTAATAATAATTAGTTTTAGTATAATTACATAGGCGACAAGTGATGCCTTGAAAGTTCTCAAAATTGCATGAGCTGAAAGCCTGCTTCCTAACAGTTGCTCAGTTGCCTGGGGCACCTCATTTGCAAGCGTGAGTGACAAAATTTCTCAACGAGTAGCCCGAACAGACACCTAACTTAACACAAGGTGATTCATCCTCACTTTCTTGTAAATTTGATCCCAGCTGGAGATTAAACGATGAAAAAAGCTCTATAGTTGGAGAGCACGACAGCTACACAAATTCCACAAATAAATGCCTCTTTACTTTTTGCTTTTGTGGCGTTACCTCCTGGTAGCACACAGAGAAGTTGGGTCGCAATGTGATTCCCAAATGTGGAAAACTGACATGATGTATTGCAGCTACATGTACGTACATGTATGGATGTACGTCCATTCGTTTCCTCTGCTTTTATTTTACACACATAATTTTTAGGCAGTTAAATTCATCTGACGTCATTCGGTTCATAGCTCAGTTGGTTAGAGCGTTTCACCAGTATTGCAAGGTCACGGGTTCAAACCCAGTTGAAGTCCTGAATCTTCCAGGCTTCTCTACGCAATTGCTAAAATTGCTTTCATAACTGCGAGGATCACAGCTTCACTTTATTAAATTAACTTGTGGCAATCAATACCCCCATGAGAACAAAAACAACATGACTCAAACCTGGTACTCCTCATCTGAGTAGCTTGGAACTTCAACTTTCTATGATTTCCAAAGAAAATCACATTTGATTATCACACTGTAACATTATTATTCACATTTTGCCATTTTTGTTGCACATATTTGTCATTTATACATGTAAATGGTTCAAAATAGTTTTGTTGTTGTTGTTAATTATCCTTGGCTTATGCAAATTTGAATGGGATGAAATAACCATTTGTTTCTGAAGATGTCAAGAAAGTAATGTAATAAATTATTGATGCATAGTAAAGTAGCGAAAACAAAATAATGCGATTACAGTGTACCAGTAGTTAAAGAAAAGTTGTGGCTTAGTTGGTTGGTGCAGCATTAGTTACAAGTCATAAATACTGTAATAATTATTAGTAGTATATACTACGTGTAAAACAGTGGATAGCGTTGAATGTGTGCGCTGATTGGCTACTCAAACTTCGGATGTCCTTTGCTATTCACCTCTGAGCAATTCGCAGGGAATTTGCACCCGAAAATGTTGTAATCGTTGCAGGAATAAACGAGTTAAAATCACCTTTTTGTCTCATTTTATCTCACTCTTCTAGTACATACTAAAACAACTATTCACCTCAGTGTCAGTGGCTAGTGGTGGATATTTACCTCGCCACAAAATAGTCGCTAATTATGGACCACAGAGGGGAGATTATAAGCAGATATTTTCAAGTGTTAGCTCTTGATTAGAGCATCACCCAATGAGAGCTGACCTTATTAAATCTTGCAAATGGATATTCCTTAGTCTCGTCAGCAGCTCTTCTCCAGTGGTATAACATAGCGCCATCAGTGCGTGCAGGGTTTGTGAAGGGAACCCACTTCCACGCTCGTACATGGCGACGGCCCAGCTTAGCTTTCATCTGTTTATATCCATAACTAGAATCAGTTGAAGCTAGAGGAGGGGAGTCCCTAAAACACCAAAAATTGTGTATTTTTAAGCATTTCTGTTGACAACAATGGTTGCAGAAAGAAATCTGCGGGAAAATAAGAGGAAAATATTACTGTCAACATACCAAATAACAACTGTTGTTGTTATTATTATTATTATTATTATTATTATTATTATTATTATTATTATTATTACTATTATTATTATTACTTACATTATTAATACCATTAAGTGAAACACCACAGCTAAGGCAAATTTCAGGGAGTGTTTTCATTTTAATTTAATTTCAATACATTCGCTTGAGGGTAACCTATGACATCATCATGCAAAAATTTGGTGTACATGTACTTTACTGATTCTTATTTGCTTATTAAATTTTCTTATATGTTTTTTTTGTCAACCAGCCTAGTCAGTCTACATGTACAGTCACTTCAAGTGGTGTCCAGTAGCAAAAAATTGGGATGTACATTGTACAAAGGTATGAAAATTGACAGTTCTATATACATGTACACCTGTATTGTAAAGCAAGCTACAGTGTTGCTAAAATGGGTAATGTAAAGTGTGGAGTATAATGAACAAAACTTGACGTTGTGCTGCACCATAGCAAGGTAGGGAATTGATATGGGTATTATGCAGCTTGGAATGTTCACTAGCTTGTCCACAAGCTATGACTTAGCAGGACATGTGACCCATTCAACACAGTTTCAGTCAAACAAATAATGTTAGAGTCCTTGGACCCAATCTTTGGCTAGTAGATGTCTTCATTGGTCTAACATTATTTAATTAAATAGGCCATTTCCGAGTTCATGTCTGCCTCCTCTTCAAAGCGAGTCTAAGTGCGAAGTTTTTGTGATGGTAATTGGTTCTACTTTACATATGAATGAAAACTAATTTTCATAAGAAAAACTTCGCACTTAGACTCACTTTGAAGAGGAGGCAGGTATGAACTCGGAAATGGCCTATTAGTTTCCACAAGTTCGAAAAAACATGTTGATTTACAAATAAATAAAAATCAGAGCAATAATTATAATAATTATTATTATTGTGACCACAGTCATGGTGTTTAGTGTTGGCTGGCTGGTTATGTTTGATCAAACATAACCTGCCTACACTAAACACCATGATCATAATATGATTGTGAATCCTCAAATTTTGGTTGAACTGGCCATGAGTTTGGACTGTTCCTGCACTTTATTATGTTCACTTGAAATAAGGATTGTGTTCTATTGGGATCAATCATTTCAACTGCAACCGGTTCCAGTTGAAGCAGTCGAGGCTTCCCAATAGAACACTCTTCCAACCGTTTTCGGGTTGAAATGCGGTAACTCCTGGGAATAGTTGTTACCAGACTTCTCAGCGTTGAAAAGTTGAGGGAAAGCAACATGGAAGGAGCCTGTGGCCGACTTTAAATGGCCCACGTAAACGACAGCGGTCGCTGCCAATGCTTTTTCCACTGTTTCAACCTAGTTTGATGCCAGTTGAAAAAGTTGATCAACCAAACCAACCGAAAACAGTTTTTTTGCGAATAGAACACCAAAAAACCCAACCTACCCAACCAACCAAAACAGTTGATCCCAACAGAACATGCCCAAGGATTAACATCTGAAATAAATTTATCATATTCATATTACCAATCCACTGTAAAGATACCGGTAACAGAGTTACCCACTGTACCTACTATCACTGTATAGCAAGGCATATAGCTCCCTATGCATTCCCTCTGGACGTTTAAAACTTGTTTCACCTGATCTTCTTAGTTTTCTTGTCTATTAAATCATTCAACAACATAATGTAAATGAAACAATAATAGCATCCCCACTGGTCTCAAAAGCAATGTTTCCCTTCTGATTAGCAAATAATCAGACTTATGCTTTGATTGTTTTCCTCACAAAATTTTGCCCAAAGTAATACACTTGGGAATAGTTGACGATAGTTTATGCAAAGTTTGTGGGGAAAACAAAATGCATTGTGGGTTATCTGAAAGTCGCTCATACCTCCCTTTGTTACAAAACGTTTCCTTTCAAATATAATTAGTGTGTGTAAACAAAGAAACAAAAGTAAAATTCCTTGATGGAATTTGATCATCTTTCAACAACCTGAGGAGAAGTCATCTTCAGAGTCAAGTGACAGCTGGAAATTCAAACAAATGTAGTGATGCTCTGCTCTGTGTTGTGATTGGTAGTGGGAAAAGTAATGTGATTGGTTGTAAGGATAGTGAGTGGTGATTGGTGCATTACAATCCGGTTTGAAAGTGAAGGTGAAGTAAAAGGAACCATCTTTCTTACATCATACTGTACAATGTATGTAAACACGCACCACATCTTAAAATCATTTCGATTGCACCAGTAGCAATCAGTGATGCAATGAAATGACTTTTGGTTCGAATTATAGTTAAAGAGAACGTTCTAAATAACTAACGAATGAAAAGAATGCAGGTCAAAAACAGCTGAAAAATTGATGGTAACCAATACTTGAATAGCTTAAGAAACAAAGAAAATTATTACATGTAAGGTTATATATAATTATGGTCTTTACATCGAGCTAGTTAAATCTTCTAAATGCATCACAGCACATAAAATGTGAAGAAACGAAAAGGGATTTTGACCTCATAGAGTCTCAAAAATATTCCTTAAGTACAATCGACCTCACCTTGCTTGCTCCAACAATTGATTCTTTGCTGGGAACGGAGGCAGCGCCTTGCTCCAATTCCAAAATATCACGAATATCACTCATTTCGATCAATTTAAATGCATCAATTTTAACCAAAATAAAGTGCGATAAAAGGGTAGGAACACTTTAAGACAACAATAAAGGAAGGAGATGGCATAAAATCACGAGAAAATGTCGAGAAGACATTCGTGAAAAAAAAACGCCATCTTGTTTTCGTAATTTATGCCCAAGCCCACCCGGCCAGCCTCAAGTTCGTGCTCAGTTTTCCTTGGTTGTCGCCATTTTGCCGTTTCTACCGTTTCTACCATGGTGCGGGTTGCATTCATTCATCCAGATCTTGGAATAGGCGGCGCAGAACGACTTGTGGTGGACGCTGGCTTAGCTTTGAAATCGCATGGACATGAAGTTCACTATTTTACTTCGCATCACGACAAATCGCATTGCTTTGAGGAGACACGAAATGGCTCGTTAAGTGTTACTTGTGTTGGAGACTGGCTTCCTAGACACTGCTTTGGATATTTTTATGCGTTTTGGGCTTATATTAGAATGATTTATGTGTCCTTTTATTTAATCTTTTTTTCATCATGGCGAATGGATGTCATCTTTTGCGATCAA
This sequence comes from Montipora foliosa, assembly GCF_036669935.1. Lineage (NCBI taxonomy): Eukaryota > Metazoa > Cnidaria > Anthozoa > Scleractinia > Acroporidae > Montipora > Montipora foliosa. Next base: position 6,616,189 of record NC_090878.1, on the reverse strand, counting down.
GTGTCGGCTTGCATACCCGTTCTCAAGCTAAGCAAGTCACGAGTTGTATTCTATTGCCATTTTCCTGACATGCTGCTCACTCAGCGAAATGGTTTCTTTAAAAAGATGTATCGTGCCCTCTTGGACTCGTTAGAGGAAATTACCACCGGTAAGCTCAAGTGTCGACTGTTATTTTTCTTTCTTAAAAAAAAAAAGACAGGACTGTCTAGCGAAAATACTTGTATTTAGTAATGCACCTATCAATGTCAAGCCCTAGGTCGGGCTACCCACGCGACTTTGACTGTGAGGTCTGTCCCCAGGGTGGGGATTTTGATCTTTCACAAATTATCCTTATGGCCTTTTTTTCTCTTTTATTACTATTTTGTTTTGTAAATATGCCATTAAATTGTAACAAATAAATAAATAAATAAATAAATCTTGGATAATGAAGAGGGCTTGGAAATCACCCCAGTAGTGAAGCAGCTGATCCAAAGATTACTCGCCATTGGTTCACAACCCTTGCAGGAAACAATGATATGTCATTCTTTCTATTGTTTGGGGTCAGGGTTGCGAGCCAATGGCGAGTAATCTTTGGATCAGCTGCTACATCACCCTGGAAATCAACCTTGTTCTCAAGGCTTTTCCCTCTCCAAGTAGCGAGGAGAAATGTCCTGGTGAACGAGTTTGCCTGAAAATAACTCTGTCATCTTGGAAAATACCCAGAAGGCATTCAAATGAACTTCCCATGTTCGTGAGAGGTGGGTGAACGAAAGGTGAGTGGTACATACATTGCACTCTTGTTGTGTGCAGCAAGGTCGAAAGGGTATTATTCTGGCCTCCTTTACTCGTCCAGGGAAGGGAGCTTTTGATACTTTTGGCCAATTATGTTGTCGTGGGGGTGGGGAATTTGACTCATTTTTTCAGGAGATGTCAAAATCCCCACCCCATGCCTGATTCCCCCCCTCTCCCTTGGGGCTTAACATTGATAGGTGCATAGCATCACCAACACTGTTACTACTACATTTTCATTGGTTTCCAGGTATGGCAGATCTAATCCTTGTAAATAGCAACTTCACAGCAGAAACATTTAAGTCAACATTTAAAAGTCTGTGTAACCAAAGACCGCGTGTACTGTATCCATCACTCAATTTTTCTACATTTGATATACCACTGGTATCCGAAGAGACTGATGATCTTTTACCACCTTCTGCCAAGTTTGTGTTCCTGTCAATAAACCGTTATGAGAGAAAAAAGAACCTGAAACTGGCACTAGAAGCCCTAAATTGGTTGAAAAATTTGGTGACTGATGAAGAATGGAAGGGTGTTCATTTAATAATGGCAGGTAAGCTAGTGCTACAGGAAAAAAGATTGTAAGTGACACCTAACAACAATAACAAGGTTTATTTATACCACACATGAGAAAGGAGAAGAGAACAAGAATAATTGTAGTAAACGTAAACGCAAAGCAGGCTAACCTACGATTAGGTTCCATTTTTGTTATGCAAGGGGATGACAAAAAATAGTAGCAAGTGCCAACGTACAGTGTACAGTAAGAGGAAATGTGAATGTTGACTGTCCTCAAAGTAAAACGGCACGTACTAAAACCAGGAACACCAGAACACTCCGGAACACTCCAGAACACCGGAACACCCTGGAAGTAACCCAAAACCCTCAATTTGGCTAACCCTAGGCCTAGCTAGGCCTTAAGTTGGTTTTTAGGCCTAGGGTTAGCACACCAAAACACTCTGGAACACCCTGGAAGTTAGGGTTAGCCCTCAATTTGGCTAACCCTAGGCCTAAAAACCAACTTAAGGCCTAGGGTTAGCCAAATTGAGGGTTTTGGGTTACTTCCAGGGTGTTCCGGAGTGTTCCTGTGTTCTGGGGTGTTCCGGTTTTCTGTTGTTCCGGTGTTCCTGGATTTAGTACATGCCAAGTAAAACCTTTGAATCAAAAAGAAAATAAAAATATAAAGTTTGGAAAATTCAGTTTTTTATCTTGGGCTGCGTTCATTATGTATGGCAAGGGGGCAGGTGAAATTCTGGGGGGGGGGGGGGGTGTTAAAAATTTTGGGTGGTAAAATGGAGGGGTTCTCAATTATTTTTTAAAAGGACGAAAGGGGCTGTATTCAATTTTATAATTTTTTTAGACTTCAAGCCATTTAAAAGTATGAACTACAGTATCTTTAGTTTCCAATGAATTGATGCCTTGGTTGTCGTGTTTCCCAGAGTTGTTCAGAAATGTCCCAACTGTTTGTTTTGTTTTGTGGTTAGTGGTCACACGTAACTGACACTGAATACATTTGAAATTTTAACACATTCTCAGTACGAGATGTTGAGGTAGCTGGCAGAGTCTTCTTCCTCTTCCCGACTTATTTAGGAAGATCAAAGAAACTCTGTGCAAAGGGTACATAGGCCCATTTCATGTTTGGTTTGATAACTACTCATGGCCTTATTGTTTCTCAAATTTAAGGTGGATATGATGACAGGGTTGTTGAAAACAAAGAACATTACTTGGAGCTGCGCAAACAAGCAGAGCAGTTTAATCTCACATCAAAAGTCACATTTCTGAGGTCATTTACTGATACACAAAAGCTGAAACTCCTAAATCTCTGCACTTGCTTAATCTATACACCAAGCCAGGAACATTTTGGTATAGTGCCAATTGAGGCAATGTACATGAAAAGACCTGTCATTGCAGTCAATAGCGGGGGTCCACTGGAGACGGTTCAAAATGAAGTGACTGGATTTTTGTGCAGTCCTGACGCAGAATCCTTTGCTTTTGCCATGCAGAAATTCATGAAGGATCCATCCCTGTCTTCAACGATGGGTGAAGCTGGCAAGGAGAATGTCGTCAAGAAATTCTCTTTTCATGTCTTTTCACAGCATCTCAATAATATTGTATGTTGTTTATACTTGCTTGAGTTTGATGCATACCCCATAGATTAGGTAAGGCATGAGTTTTCTTGGTTTGCACCCACGTGACACGGCGGACATGTTTGATGGCAATACAATACAACTTCTTTTTGCATAATTTGCATGATAATAATAAAGTTTATTTCCCAGTGGAGAGACAGGTCATTGTTCTTGCCAATCCAACATGGCTGCTGTGACATTAGATGCAAACCATCAGTTGGCTTTTCCTGGCAAATGAAGGGCTGGAAATGTCAGTTTGGCATTTGTGTTATTACTGCATGAATCTCAAAATTGTCATCACTTTAATGTAATTAACTTTTATGCAAGTACTGTGGGCAATCCAATCAAAAACTGAAGATTGCTTCTCTTGGCGTGTGTTTGATCGACCCTATTCCAGAAGAAGAATACATGGAGTTATGATTTAAAATGTTATGTCTGGCATTTTGAAGCAACAAGGATAATAAAGATTTGTTGAAAATAGCATTTTAGCAGGCATTTGACAATATTTTAATGTGAATCTCCATAAAAAAGAAGGATTTCTAACTTCTATTCCCTGTATTTGTATTTCGGAACATGGTCAATTGAACGCACCATAAACGTTTGAGTATTGTGTTAAATGCAAATTAACGAAAAGAAGTGGTAACTTTTTTCGGATTCTTGCCATTACTTTCTTCCAGCATATCGGGGGGGGGGGGGGGGGGATCTTGGAGGTCACTTGAAAAAAAAAACTTTTTGGTTGACAGTCATGCATTTTCCTCACTTCTTCCTTTCATTACCTTTCCCTTGATATAATGATGGTGGTGGGTCTTCTTCAAAAACGTTTGTCAGCAAAAAACAGTTTTTTGCAACAGTATTCACTTGCATTCAGATACCAATAGTTTTCTGGATGGCAATGATACAGTACAAGTTCACAATCCAGAAGTCACTTCGTGAACTATGAGTGTAACACTGATTGTAGAATGGTCTGTTACTGGGTTAGGCTACCATCATCATGTTATTGTGTTCATTTTTTTCACAGGTCATGGATGGCTCACTCGCAAACAGAACATGGCTTACAGCAGTCACATGCTTTTTCATGGTGGTTGTGTTCACAGGGGCTTGTGCATGGGTGCTGAATTTTTATCATGAATGAAAAGAACAATGAGACAAAGTTTGATTACAGAACCAAATGATTATAAGCAGGGGTAGCAAAGTGGTGAGAAAACTTGCCTCCCATCAATGTGGCCTGGGTTCAATTCCCAGACTTGGCATCACATATAGGTTGAGTTTGTTGGCTCTCTACTCTGCACTGAAGGGTTTTTCAGTGGGTTCTCTGGTTTTTCCCTCTCCTCAAAAGCCACCTATGATTTGGTTTCTAAACTTGACACTTAAATGAAGGCCATCATTGTAATTATTTTATTATTATCCTTTCTCATTTAGCATACTTAAAAAAAAAGTAATTTTGTCTTTGTGGTATTGTCAGCAATAGTTTTATTGAATTCAGTGGCACTCCAGTTTAAACAGCTCTACCTACTAACCCACCAACCCACCTCATTACCAAACAACAACAACTTTACTGTAGCCCTTCACAAGCATATACCTGTTTTAGAGATAAATAAATTTGTGATTGATACAAATTGAAAGGGAATGGGGCCCCTGAAACAACTAAGAAGCTAAGTTAGTCAGGGAAACAGGCTAAATAGTAAAAACATTCTTTTGGCAAAGTGGATGTGTACTAACAAAAACACAGAAAAACAGAACAGAAAGGGTGCAGAAGAGATTTGTCAGTATTTCCTTTATTATGTCTTCGTTTAGTTTATTTTTAAATGGTGTAAGCCTGGAAGATTTGACAGATTCATTGACAGAATTCCAAACTCTGGGTCCCTGAAATCAAAAAACAATGTTGAATTTTCTGTAATTCGTTCTTGCTCGTGGAAGGAACTGATTGCACGAGCTATAAGTATAATGAATAAGTAATGGTTAATGGTTTTAATATAATGAATGTTCATGGAAACAAATAAACATGGTCCGATTCAAAAACAGTAAGTTTATTACAATAATATTCATATTGACATCCTTTTAGACATTGCATAAATAGCATGTTTAATTTTTAAAAAAAGATTAAATAACAATTTTTCAAATAAAATTAATTAATAAATTATTATTTAAGACAAAACTGGTTGTGTTTTACTGTTTGAGATTTTTTCATCCCATTTTATTGAACAAGTCTGTAGCATTTTGTACATTAAAAAAAATAGTTTAGAGACATAAAAAAGGCTTGGCAAAATCCTATACTCAAAGCTTGTTTTGCATGGAGGATGTACTGTGTGATCATAATTATTGTCTTTTGGCCTAACTACCCAAACATTATTTCTTTTCAATTTCAAGCAGGGTTCTCATAATGATGAAACCTACCTTTAGGTTGGACTGAAATATAAAAAAATGTTCCTAAATCATTCAGAGAAAGATTGTTTTGAAGTTGAAGTTGTTTATTAAGTTCCTCATACACATGTCTAACATGGGCAAATATTTTCCTTATCATCATGCTTGGCATTGTAAAAATTGTTTATTTTTGCATCCCGCTGTAATCTTGCATAATACCGGAGAACATCTGGATGTGCTCGCACACACTTGCGGTCAAAATCCAACACTCGTAAGCCTTGCAAGCTTCGTGCCCTTGAAAGTGCTACATATGCTTGACCATATTCGAAGACTCGAGACAGTGAGATCTCAACGCAGTCAAGTGTCATACCCTGTTGTATGTAAATTAGAATAAAATTAACTTCAAGTTAGTAGGTTGGTGATGATAACTGCCACACATAACCCTGCCATTTCTGAAAGGTTGTACTTATGTGTGATAAATTCAAATGTAATTTACAATCCATTGGAATCTGTTGACATACAGTTATGTATCTTTTTTTTAACCCATTGACTCCCAGGGGCTCCCCATTGACGAGTAAAATCGTCTGGCGTTAGAGTAAAATACTATGTCTGGCCGGTTTGGACGTCAAAGGGTTAAGGGAATGTTTTGGAGATGAGAAGAAGAACAAAGGCATAGCATCATGTGCTCGTTATTTTCCAAACGGCAGAGCCACAAAAATGTTATGATGTTATCAAAACTTTTTAACCGCAGACTGAAATCAACAGTTCGTAAAGTGGGCTGAAAAAAAAACCCTTGTCCACAGACATCTGAGATCGATAGTAACAGGGCAAAGCCACAGACAGTTGTTAAGCAGTAGTGATGGTGTTTATATTGAAAGATGGCGTTTATACTGAAGGATGTTAGTCTCCTACGCAGCCGTTCTTTGTGTGGTTGTTGTTTTTTAAGAACAAGTGTACTTGTTGCATATGACATAAATGACATACTTGGCTTTTATGAATGGAGACAGCCCAGGCTAATTTGAGAGGCAACTGTCGTCGAGTGATTGTTCCTCCACCAGGAGTCTTCACCAGCCACTTTTCAGGACCAATGACCTGCTCAAGACCTGACATGAACCTGACCACAGGATAACCTGATCATAAAAGATAATACAACAATAAGTGTCCAAATATGGATGACTAATACACGTGTGTAATATTGAAGAGTTATACTGATAACTGAACCCTTCATTGTTGCATACCTTCCCTGAGAAAAGAATAACCCTGTCCTGTCCTGTCTAGAAATGAACCTGTTACTTTCTGATTTTCAGTTAGCCTGTCGTGTCACTGAATTGCAGGAAACTGCTGAAAGCTAGGCCATTAACTAGCTTAATACATGATGTCTTACTGTCATTCTACTAGAACTAAAAAGTTGAATGGTGGGATTTTTCAATCGTTGGAAGAGTTTTGCTTTACTGTTTTTTATTGTGATTAAATGTACACTACATAAATTAAGTTAATACTGCATAACAGTGCTTTCCACGCATTCTGATTGGCCAGCTTGGAGGTGAATGGCAGCTATTATTCACCTGAGTAAACG
>NC_090878.1:6591861-6601861 GCF_036669935.1 Montipora foliosa | reverse complement strand
ATCACTTTTGACCATTTACAAGTGCATAGTTCGTGAACATCTGTCTTAGGCAGTCTGATTTAAGCATCGCGATTTGTACGGTGAAGTCGCTACAATCCTCGCCAAAACATTTGGGACGCAGTCTTTTTTGCAAAGAAAATAACAGTTCTAATGATCTTCCCTTCCCTCTGAACAATGTTGCGTCTTCTTGGTCAAACACTTATGAAAAATGTTGCGCAAGGAATTGTCGTCAACATTGTTTAGGGGAGTGGGGGAAAAACTCCACAAAGCTGTATTAAGGGGTGGGATTTAGCGGTTCCTTGAAATCTACCAACGAGGGATAGAAGGGGGCATGTCTCTAAACGTTTTGGACACGATTGAAGTCGCATGCTTAAGTCATAAGCAAAAATTGTACCGTTTAAATCGCTCATTACTACCAAATTTTTGTGTTCTTTACCTAAGTACCAGACAAGATAAAAATATTGTCAATCTAAACCATCTCGGTTTTCTAAAATACGCATAAATTTATTAAATCAAGGTAATGCAAATAAAGTACCTAATTCGGCAATTCGACGCCCAGCATTGCATTTAAGTCCATCGTCTCAAAATATACTACATCTAGATACCTAAATTTATTACACCTAAATTCAAGTCTTTGAAAGCACTGCTTTCCTTTTCACAACCGTGAGTGCTTCTTTCTTAACTGTTCTTTTTTTTGTAAGTGAGAATATCAGTCTTATCCTAGTCATGCAAAGGAAATTCTCGGCTTAAATCACAGCCAACTGAGCACTAGCCAAACATTTTCTTGGCTCCTCATGCATGAATGTACAGGCAAGAGACGCTTGCTATTAGAGAGATTAAGCATCGCGCAAGAGATCAGCTCATATCAAACGAGTCTCTTCCATTTTTAACAAAACGCTTTCTCGCTCTATTGTCTCGATATTGTCATCAAAATGTCATAAAGTTAAGCGCAGAGGGTGCGTATTGGCTTATCGGAAACTCAAATCTAGGCCTCTCGAAAAACCACATGAACTCTCTAGCCTGGCAGGCAGCATTAAAAGACAAACATGTTTACTGTCCATCTGACCAAACAACGAATTCCGAACCCGAAAGCTTAAGGATGGTTGGGAATTATTTCATGTTTGTTGAAATAAGCGAAGTTCAATGGCGCAGTAACGCATTTAGCTCATTTCCTACAAAACTTTAAATTACTTTAAGTTTGCGTAGTTACTAAAAGTATCCACAAACAGCCGAGTGATTTCATAACAGAACTTGTACTGTTCCTGTAGGCGAAAACAAATGTAAAAGGAAATGATCAACATCTAACCTAGTTAAGTACATTAAGACGATAAACTCGAAAAGTAGATCTAATTTGGGCCCGTTAAAGAAGTGCTGGCGTGTGAGCATTGAAATGAAAGCTTCTTAGAGGCGCTTTCCCGTCGTACTGTTTATATGCTGTACAAGGTGGCACTAACGTTTGAGGCTACGGGTGAAATTCTGAAGTGTGACCATTCAAATGAAAGCTACTGAGAAGTTCTTTTCTGTGCTGCATATTATTACGCTCACACCGGTTCTAACTTATGATTCTGTGGGTGAAATCCTTAGGGTATGACGACCAAAATGAAAACCTACTGAGCACTACCCCTATGCCGTTCATTGGTAGGTCCTTTCCATGCTTGAAAGATGGTTTGGAATCTTAAGACAAATAAAGTCGTGAGATATGACAGCCGGGATTGAAGCTACAAGCTCCAATGGGAATGTTTAGGAAAATCTAGCAACTCCATCAAATTTTCGCGTAAGTACTAAAAGAGCGCCTTTGTGACCTAAGGGGACTGAAGAAGAGAAGAGTAGCTATTACCTCAGTCTGAACCATCAGAGGTCTTTGAGTGCGCAAGCGCCGTACGGTCTGAAACACATCTACTGTTCCATCTAATTTGACTCGCTCCAGAGCTATGCTCACAGCACAAAACGTTCCCGTGCGGCCGCTACCATCACTAGTTGAAGGAAAAAGGAATTAGTAAACCAAAAGGTCCTTGTTTCCCTTTCGAAGAGGAATATTGACCAAATGCAAAAATGGCCACCAAGAAATTGTTATTTTGTCTTTGTGCTAATTTGCCTAACTAGCCTTGTTAACACGTGTAAAATTGAAAGAATTTGGGTTGTAGAGCGAGTTTCAATTGAGTGTCGTAAAACCAAAACCAAAGTAATTACTTTGGCCAATCAAAAAGGACGGAGACAATCCGGCAAACCAATCAAAACTCGAAGTAATTACACGTAGCCGACACAAAGCGCGGGAAAATGTGCACGCGAGCCACGATTGGTTTTGGTTTCACTTCTGATTGGTTGAAAAAATGGCGCGAGAACTTTGAACCAATCACTGAAAGAAGTAATCATAAACCAAAGTAATTATCTAATTACTTTCGACACTCAATTGAAAACCGCTCTAAAACAAGGCTAGTTAGGCCACTTAACACAAAGACAAAATAATAATTTGCTGGTGGCCATTTTTGCATTCGGTCAATAGCTTTATTACTTTCAGGCAACAACTTAAGAAAATCGACTGTTGCCAAAAATCATGCCCTATTATCTGTTGGCTTTCAGGCATAACCTGGGCTTCCATTAATAATAACATCACTTTTTTATAAGTCTTAAGTACAGGAGGTACCACAAATCATAAAGGGGCAAGTCCAAAGACCCGGAAAACCTCTTGGGTCAGAGTGAAGATCAACAAAGTCAATCAATAAGTAACATATAGTTTGAAAATCGAAGAAGGGGCATATTTGAGGGCACATTTCTGGAAAGCAAGTGCTGTAAACACCACGCTGTACCGTGCAAAAATCTAACCTACATTTTTCATTTTCTGCATCACAATGAGACCGAACCATCGCCCAAGTTTTGCTATCGCTTTCGAGAGGAAGTGTTCGGCTGCACAGACGACAGCATGCACTTTAACTTTCTTCCGCAATTTAATGACGTGATACCTGCAATGAATGATGATTGGTCCGTTGCCTGTTTGTTGTTGTACGCGTGTAATGCACTTCATCATGTCAAGAAGGCCCACTCCATTCAAAGGAATAGATCTCTCTGCCCAATCCGTGAAGTGGAAATGGTAAATACTGCGAATTTCACCGCTCTTTCGAAGAAAACAAACAATGAAATCGTAGTTAAACAAACTCTCAAAACAATAAACCTTGAATGGAGATGAGTTCGTGAATACATTATAAAAAGTAATCATGTTTTTAAAGTGGTAAAGATGGTCAGTTGGACGTGGTTATCGTTTGAAGTGTGCACACTGTGCTCGCACCCGACTTGAACGTTTTCAAAATTTCGGGTAATTTGATGGATTCATTGCCAGCTATCACCTTTGCGAATGCAATAATTAACAATTATTCTCCGAGGGCGCGCTGGATATGATCGAGCAAGCCCGAGTATAATAATTATTTTATTAAAAAACTCCACGATGTTCGCGGGGGTAGTATTGTCGACTAAAGCATCGAATTTCTGCCTCGATTTATTCCGGTCCAAAACGGCTGTTGTCAGCCATTTTTTCACAGAGCTGCAAAAATGTTTTCAGCTCGCTTCATTGCTGACGCGTTCCTTGACCATATTAGGAACAGCAGGTATATGAACTGATAGCCTGTGTCCGGCGAGCCAAGGAAAATGCTGGAAATCTGATATGCGTAATTCAGCTAAGTGCGAGGATCACTTCCGTCATTCATCTATTACCTTTGTATTGGTTATCTTGAGGTGTCTTCTACAGAAGCCGTTCCTTTGATCCTCGGCCTCCACTTCGATCATTAGCAAACCATAGACTATGAATTCTTCTCTTCGAGGCCAATAATAAGAGCACTGCCCCTGAAATAAAAAGAAACATTGTAGAAGATTCTAAACGACTGCCATGAAACCAAAACCGAAGTAATTTTACAAAAGAAGACGAAGGAAATGAGCTTGACCAGTTGGCTATTACCAAGCGGAACACGCAGCCATGTGAATGTGATGTGAAGAGAAAGACTGTAAACCCGGTCCCCTTCACCACTAGGTCAGATTGCCAATTGAATAGCCATTTCCGAGTTGCTGCATGCCTCAGTTTCAAAGCGAGTCCTGGTACACAACAATTCAAATGGAAAAGAGTTGTGTATTCTTAAGCAAATCAAACTTTGCCTTACAATAGTTGAGCACCAAGACTCACTTCGAAACCGAGACAAACAGCAACTCGGAAATGGCCTATTATCTTCGACAGTCAACGGGACCACCTTTTCATCATAGAAATGATATGTTTTAGTTAGTCCAGAAACCCATAAGGGTTAAAACGTGTAACGGCCCCTTGTGTGCTGGGAAAGAAGCTTCTGAATATTCAATTTGCTAAGTACCATATTTGGAACAAGAAGAGCGAGGGGTTTCCAAATATGGTACTTAGCACTGAAACATTCAACCAATCAGTTCGCATTGAATATTCGGAAGCTGTGAACGCGCGTTACACGTTTCAACCCTTATGGGTTTCTGGTTAGTCTCAATCCTATTTTTCTTGCATGTCAGCAATTCAGGTTAATACTTACAATGAAAAAGGATAAACATAAAACTGAAAAACTTCACTATCAATAACGAAAGTTACAGCTAACATTGCAATCATGTTTAGTTTAGTTTACCAGTTTACCAGTTTCAGCACTAGGACTCCTTCAATTTGACTACTGTCTGTTTTGCTGTTATGTGGTCTCACCGATCAGTAGTCCATTCAGAAGATTACGCCAAGCCGACCACATTGCTGAAACCATTGCATGCCCCAGTTGTTCAAATTAAGGCTGGATAACTTTATCCAGTGTATTAAGTCACTATCCTGAGTGTACAATACACTTCGCGTTAAACATTGTGGACAACGATTTTCGAACGGGCCTTTACTTAGATGTGCTTAGAGTGAACATATTCACAGTTAAGCGAGCAAATACTGAAATCTTTGCACAGACTGAAACTGTTGGATAGTGGCTTATCCATGAACGAAATGATCTATGAAATGAATCATATACTGAACTGCGGATATGAAATGAAGTAAAGCTATGATCCTCACAGTTATGGACGCAATTTTAGCGATTCGGTAGAGAAGCCTGACTTCAACGGCGTTTGAACCCGTAACCTCGCGATACCGGTGCTATAATACAGGCTTCTCTAAGCAATTGCTAAAATTGCGTCCATAACTGCGAGGATCATAGCTTTACTTGCGTGACTTATCCACCTGATAAACTTATACGGTCTTTGAACGGCAAAGTCCAGGGGTGATCATAGTTATCGCTAGAGTACAAATTTGCTAAAAAAGGCAAAGGATTGCACCCTATTAAAAAAGAAGGCCATTAACTGCTGTTAAGAGGCGCGAAAACATTGGATCACCCCTAACGAATACACTAGACATGCAGGAGTGTCAAAATGTATGGGAATCCATCCCCACCAAAATTCAAACTTGTTGTTCTTAAATCCAAACCTTCAATTCAAGCCTTCTATCTTGCAATTTAAACTCGCAACTATAAATTCAAACATTCAGTTTGTCAATTCAAACATTCGATTCCGAATTGAATGTTTGAAATGTCGAACTGAATGGAATGTTTCAGTTGCCGAATTGAATGTTTGGATTGCTGAATTGAATGTCTGAATTGCCGAACTGAATGTTAGAATTGACAAATTGAATCTTCCAATTCACAATTGAATAAACAAAGCGAACATAATACCTAATCAAAAAAAGGAAAGGAAAAGAACTATATTTAAGTGTCTGGCACTCAATGGGGACACTGTAAAATGAAATTAACAATAAACGCAAATCAATTCAAATGTTGGTTTTTGAGGAGAGGGGAGAACCGGAGTACCTGGAGAAAACCTCTCGGTGCAGAGTAGAGAACCAACAAACTCAACCCACATATGACGCCGAGTCAGGGAATCGAACCAGGGCCATATTGGTGGGAGGCGAGTGGTCTCACCACTGCGCCATCCCTCCTTTCCACAAGGCCTAATCAGAATAACTATGGTTCTTTTGTCTTCCGCCATTTTTATCCGGTATATTTAACAATTATTCCATGAGCGCGCGTTAGATATGAGATGATAGGTCAATCAGAAAGTATCAGAAAGTAACAGGTTCATTTCTAGACATGACAGGACAGGGTTATTGTTTTCTGAGGGAAGGTATGCAACAATGAAGGGTTCAGTTATCAGTATAACTCTTCAATGTTACTGAACAATTATTCCATGAGCACGCGTTGGATATGAGATGATAGATAGCCAACGAGGCGCGTAGCGCCGAGTTGGCTATAATCATCTCATATCCAACAAGCGCGAATGGAATAATTGTTTTATTAAAAACGCCCCCAAAATATAGAAAACTAGACTACCATAAAAATAAAAAGGCCCCAAAAATCACGCATAAACATCACGCATAAACAGATGCCGAGTTTGTAGATCATGGTATAATGGCTCATAACCCATGATGGCTCAGCCAATCAAAACTCTCGAATTGCATTATCCAATGATCCAGTTTTTAATAAAAATAATTACCCAAGGTTTGGGTTTAAGAACAACAAGTTTTAATTTTGGCGTGGATGGATACCCATAGAAATGTAGGGTCTTTGAATCGTAACTTTCTAAGCAACATTCAAATTTCTTCATACTAGAGTAGCATCAAGCACTGTCAATTTCCTCTTAATATTTTCAATCTGAATAATGACAAGTTAGGGTTTCATTCAAACTGATAACTCACAAACAAAAAACAAGTTGTATAGAATAATCTGCGCCACTCCCAAAAAAAAAGAAACAGTAGACGCGCGTGCTATGAAGTGTATTATTAGTTCCAGACCTCCTCCATCTCTCTCGCTGTGGCCAACATCACCATTGAGTATGCCTCATATTCCCACGTCATTCGCCAGAAATCCACGACTGTGTTATCAAGAGGCGCCTGTGTGGCAATAAATGCCTCACGCTGTTGAAAACTCTGGAAAATAAAACAGCTACAAAATGAGAGCACACCAGGATGGGTGTCAAGTGACAAGGTGTTTTTCATACCTTTATTAATATTTTATTTAAGCCTGTTATTTGCCGATTTGTGAGTAGTACTTCGTTTGGTTGACTACTGAGACTTCTCCACCCATGGTCACCCGCTTAACGTCAATGGATCGATCATCTGAGCTATTTATGGACCGGCAAAGGTTTCAACCCATAAACGTCGCGTTCAGTGCTCTGAGGACACACGTGACGACACACGTGAAGGCAACTTGGGTGCCAACAAGGAAACCCATCCCACTTTCCGCGGTCGGGTTGTTTTAAGCAGTTTTAATGCTCAAACCTAACTACAACAACTGGGAGTTTTCATTTGACTTGACTCAGGGTGTGGCTAAGTCCGATTTGAACAACTCGGCCAATACTATGAACTTCGAGACTGCGTGAACTTCCACTCAAATATACGTAAAAGGCTTTGTCAATCAGGCTACCAGTATCACCTGAATCGACCTCTCGGTCAAACTCTACCAACAATATTCCTTCACCGTCGTCCACTGACCTTTCTAAACATCCAACATTAATCTCACGTCAAGTGTTTTTCCTAAGTGTCAACAGGAGTTGTCTTCTCTAAGCCTTATTTCACTTTGCTGAAGTTAGGCTACAGTAGAACATGATGCTATCCCCCTCTTTGTGTCGTGCACGGTCTACGTTGGGACTATGATTATGCTCAATAACAAATAATAACTCACGTCGACAAAGCTTGCGTTGATGTAGTCTGAACCCACCAACCCGGTGAATGGCCACAGAGTCACTCTCGTAGTATCAACTGAAACAAGTAAGTATAGAGATTCTCATTTGCAAACATGGCCTTATATCGAAATTTCACAACTCGAATTTTGTTTAAAACGTGCAGTCATCGATCACATATACACGGCCAACGTTTGCAAAAACGGAATCCTTCCTTGTACTTGCACATGTTCATTGCCGTGACTTTAACATCTTCAGCTCCCACAGCCTGCTCCCGTCTGCCCTTCTAGCTCAATCGGCAGAGCAGCGGTGATCTAACCCAAAGGTAGTGGGTTCAATTGCCACCCTGATCACAGTTTTTCTCTGTCCTTGTGTGCATTTTCCCGCGCTTTGTGTCGGCTACGTATAATTGGTTTACTGGGTTGTCTCTGTCTTTTTTGATTGGCCAAAGTAGTTACTTTGGTTAGTTACTTTGGTCCTTGTGTGCATTTTCCCGCGCTTTGTGTCGGCTACGTATAATTGGTTTACTGGGTTGTCTCTGTCTTTTTTGATTGGCCAAAGTAGTTACTTTGGTTTTGGTTTTACGAGACACGATTGAAACTCGCTCTAAACAGGCGTAGGCGCTGAGTGTAACAATTGCAATCGCGTTATTACTTTCCACAATCATTTGAAAACTGCTATAATAAGTGATACTTTTTACTATGTGTTGAAAACTGTATTTGAAACGTTTCAACTCACATGGCAGTATAGCGTATCGGTTCTTTGATTTGTTTTCGGGTTGTGACGCCGCGACAAAGGAGTCGCCATCAGACGCCCCTAGACCAAGATTCTGAAAAAAAAGGAAACACTATTATAAACCTTTTTTGTGCACCGATTGAGAAAAAGAATTTTAAAAACATTGAGAGATAAAGACGTTTCGGGAACATGCTTACCTGGAATAGTGCTAGGTTTTATTTTTAAAATGTCATAACGTGGTTTGTGCAATGCCGGATTTCTTAGACCGTGTGAAAACGCACCTGGAGACCGTGCAATTGGAAACCGCACTAATATCTAACATCTAACAACAGCAGACGACAACAGACTTATAAGGACCTCCACAGAAAGGACTGCATGACAGGAAGGTCACCTACCTTGAATTCTGCCACCATCAGTGAGTCTCCACTATCCGGATCCACTGTGTTCAAAATACGCAGCTTCTCTGCCATATCACGCACTAAGAACTCTGTGCTACCGCATGTGACGTACTCCACCAGAGCGTCATGAATAAAAATGTACTGCGCCTTTGCATGGAGAAAAGAATGTAAAGATGCCAAGTTAGTTTGCGGTTTTTGAGGAGCATCATTTCTTCAAGCCTTGCCCCAGTACACACAACTGTAGTTTTAGCCACAACAACCAACAAGTTTGAGAATTACCTTAGGTTCACTTTCACTAATTTGGCAAAAAGGATTCAAGAAGCAAACTAACCCACTTTATTATATCTCACAGACAGCACGCACGCTGTGATTGGCAAAATTAGCGGGCTGCATTCTACAGTACGGCGCGCTAAATTTGAAATTTCGATAAAACACGCAGGTTTTTTCATGTCGTTTCTGCTACATAAACTTGTAAGCTTGTTTGAATCTTGCAACCGACTACGTTAAACAGCCAAATGTTTTTCGGATTTTGACACGGCCAACTCTGTGGCAGTTGAACCTTCCGCTGGACTTCAAGTAGTTTCCTTGCCTTCGCGGCTGATTACCACAGAGATTTAATAAACATCTTACTAACCGAGTTCGAGTACCACTACCGTACCGTAAAATTACTGATCACGTGAGATGACTTTCACTTGTCATTGTAAAAATGAGTTTAATCTTAGGTTTGAAAGAATTTGTTTTTAATTACTTCAATTTAGGGAAACAAGTAACCGATTTCTCTGACTGAATTAGCCGTTATCGTACTTACACAGCTCCAATTATGTATAACATGAAACGAACGGACAACAAACCTCTGTTTGGACCATGGAGCTTCTTTGTTGACGAATATGAGAGACAAAACCATATATGTCTACCACCCCCTCAGCAGCTATTTGGTCTATCATAGTGTCTAACACAATATAAGTTCCAGTGCGACCCACCCCAGCACTAAAGATAAAGAAAATCAATGCAGCATTTAGTTTATGACACAGCATTTACTTCATTTTCTGTACTTTAAAAAGGGACATAACGTTTTAAAACATATAACTATCTGCACTTGCGATTTTCTTTGAGTGGATCCTTGGGAAAAGATCTCACGGATGCCTACTTGATTACCGGCAATAACGCATGTA
>NC_090878.1:6579361-6581861 GCF_036669935.1 Montipora foliosa | reverse complement strand
TTAGGCCTTCAGTAGGTCTGTTATTGAACCGAGGTTTCCTTTCATATTATCTACAGCTTTACATTGTAATGTTAGCTTTTGTTACGAAATAATCAAATAAATGTCGGGCTGTGCGTTTTGGCTTGACATGGCTCCCAGTGTGTGTGAGAATACGGGGTTAATGCTGTTTCAATGGCTTGTGATGTGTCCAGTGACCAATAAAATAGAGCTTCCAGGGCAACGGGTTATATTCACTCATATCAACTGATCATTTTTTTGGAAAACACTTTAACCTTTTGTCAAATTAATGAAGGACCCAATCTTAGAATAACATAAAAACGAGAGACAGTTTATCCATGTTCAGAGATTGCATCAGTCACTGAAAAATTCAAGTTTTTTAATAATTATTGCTTTAATGTCATAAGTTTAAGCAGGTAAACTCCCTATTCCGGCTTATAAAATCTGATCTTTCTTTAATTTATTAACTGTGTGGCTTGACATTGCTTTGCATTCATTATTCAGTTAATTTTATTTCCATCAAACAAAGATGTATTTCTTAAACTAAGCAAGGCCTAACATGTCATTGTAAGTTAATGCTAAGCTGCACATGTCAACTTTATTTACAGTAGTATCACTCCTTTTTATTTCGTTCATATATGGAAGCTAAAAATATTACAGAAATTTATAAACCTACACTTTCTTTTCTGACAAAAAAAGTTACTACTTAGAATCAAAAAAAATGGTAAGAATGATTATAGTCCACACTTAAAGGTGACAAAACCTGTGATACTTTTTTGCAATTCCAGTCATAAATACTAAGTACAATACAGTTTACTGCTAAAATACATGTAATGGCTGAGATTTCTATCCATGTCTCCTGAACAACAATTTGCATTGTTTTGTTACGCCAGGTACAAAACACAAGTCTCTGTTTTACCAATACAGAAACAAACCTAAACATTCATTAAAGATAACCTTAGGCCTAATTAGACCTTAACAAGAGTTTTTAGGCCTAAGGTTAGCTTTAATGAATGTGTAGGTTTGTTTCTGTATTGGTAAAACAGAGAGCTGTGAGCTGAGCAAGACCTGTGACCTCAGTCCTGTGTTTTGTACCTGCCCGTTTTGTTACTATTATTAATTTTCAAAGTCAGCCACTGTGATTAGATTGGAGGGTGTAAAGTGAAGGTTGCAGGTTGCAGGTCATTCTTTTACCATAACTGAAACAACCCAAACCTTAACAAAAGTGCTAACTTTAAATTGGTACTATGATCAAAAAATCATTTCCTTGTTTCTTCAGATTCTGAAAGCGTGTTTGCTTAACACCTAACTGGCAAAATTTTGAGCTTTGAGTTTTATCCAAAGGCTGTTTATTTTGAGTGTAAGTTTTGGATTTCACGGTCCGCCATTACTCACGTTCAAAACTGGCCGATTGGACCTCAGAGGGTTGGATCTAGAGAAAATGACGTCATTTACCCACTAGCTTAAAATTTCAGCGTGTAAACGCAATTTATTACATATGCAAAACACGGGTTTAAAAGTCTGAAAGCCCAAAACTCCTGTGCTGCATATCAATTTGGCCGCGTACACACGCATTGCACTCTTAAACTAGTGAGTCTTTGACGTCATTTTCTCCTCGACCCAGCTCTCTCAAGATTTGAAAGTTAGTAATGGCGGACCAATAAATAAGAAAATTCCAGTTAAAATAAACAGGTGTCTCTTTAAAATCAGAACTTAAAACTTGGGTCAGTTAGTGTTTAGTTAACATAGTTTTGAAATCCAAAGAAAAAAAAGAATTGTTTTTTTGGTCGTAGTACCACTTTAAGGTTTAAACATTTTCTAAAGCAGAGAGTTTAGGCCTTATAATGTTAACATTAGTAAAGGGTTTCAAGTTGTTTCAGCTACGGTGAAACAACGAGCTGCAACCAAGTTAAACCTGCAATCTTCAACCTGCAGTTTACAACATCCATGATCAGATGGAATTACATCCATCTCTTTAGGTTGGTCCAACGGAAATATAATTTACTTTTTAACTCTTTAATTAAGTACCTGCACTAAATAGCGAAAGGGTTCCTCGATCATTTTTTTACTTCTTAATATTTGTATTTATTTTATGTCTTATGAGGTAATGTTTAAAAAACGAGCAGCAGTGTTTTATCGGGGTTTAAATTCATGAGGCGTAGCCAAGTATTTTTAGACCCGATAAAATATGTGCTGCAAGTTTTTTGAACGGTTTCAAAAACATTCCACTAAGAGCATGTCCCTCTGGACTCAAAACAATATTAGCATACAAGAAAAACAAGCTATGCCTTATTACTAACGAATACTAACTTTATTACTAAAGAATACTAACGAGGAGTTTTTTATCAGGTTATAAAGTTCATACACGTGACATTTTATCGGTGTTTTGATAGGCTGTTAATTAGGCTCATGAATTATTAACGAGTTTTCGAACATTATTTAATGTTAACACAGCTCATTAAAAACCTGTTTCATATTTTCTTTTCATGATTAATTGAATGTC
>NC_090878.1:6566861-6569361 GCF_036669935.1 Montipora foliosa | reverse complement strand
TCTAAAACACAGGTAATGGATCAAGAGTCAACCGGTAGAAAATTTGTCTGGTCCCTGCTCCACTGATGAACAACTAAAATTGTCTTGCGTTTGACAGCAGGGAGCAGTGGCAAGAGCACCCACCACCTCCCACCAATGTGGCCGGGGTTCAATTCCCAGACTCAAGTTTAAGTTCAATTTATTTCAAACTATTTACATTGTAAGTTCACAGATATAAATTAAAACAATAACAGATTCTCTTCATTAGTTAATTAAATAACATTAAAAAACAGAGCTAATACTACATTAAATGTGTGTGGTGACCAAAGTAGCAACTGCTTTTGAGTTGGCCACCGCCTACTTTAGAATAAACAAAAAAAAACATTGAGCATGATTAACATAGCCGGAATCTATGACTAACATAATATTATTTAAAGATAATTTATATTGAAACATGGAATAATTATGTATTTTAAAATTCAATGATAAAAAGAGGAAATGAATATTAAATAAAAAAAAAACAAGGAAATAACAGTCAGAAGTAAAGGGACAAACAAGCTATGCAACTCACAAAAGATCTGGCGCACATTATATGTTACACCATCAAATAAGATGACTGTATATATTGCATGATTCACTAACTACTTGCATTAATTACCATTAAAAAATACTTTAAAATTAATGACAACTATAACTGCCCAAGATATCTTCCAAATATCTTTTTGTTATTCCTTGTTCTAATCAAAAGACCTATGGTTTATGACATTCTCAGTGATAGCTGCAATGTTATGAAATGCATTGCCATTTGAAATAAGACAATGTACTGTAAATACCACAATAGTTTTTTTCCCTAAATTAAGATATCTTTTCGGACAAGGGTTTTTCTTTATACACCATGTTACTGCAGTATTGTAAAGTGCCATGGAGCAGTTGGTGAATATGACGCTGTATAATTATGATTGTTTTACCTGCTTCAGTTGTCCTTGCAGTAAAACGAGATGGTTCACTGCTGAAATGCTTATTGGTTGCATACAGTTCAACAATGTATTCAGTGAATGGCTTTAAATCATTCAATTGGTAGGTTGTTGTTTCCGGCGAAATTGGAGAGATTCTTTTTATCAAACCATCACTGTCATCTGTTCGGTACTGTAAGGTGTAATACAATATAAAGGCATTGCTTTGACCTTCTGACAATAACGACCATTCCAAAAAGAGAGAATTAGATTGACGACTCACAACATTCAGCCTCACCACTGGCTTTGCTAAAATGAAAAAAAAATAATTATTTCAATGGATCATTGAAGATTGGCTTTGTCTTCAAGCTAATCCCTTGAGTGTTTATGTTGTAGGTAGAGTCATGTCTCTGAGTGGAGATTCTTGCTGCACATTCTCATGGATGAATACACACATGTACATGCTAAGGTACAATGCTGCAAAACTTGATCACATGCTAAAACAACCTTAATTATTTGAGGCTGAAATAATCAGTATTATCTTAAAGAAAAACAACACTAATAATTAAAGCTACCTCCAAATTAAATCAACATACCCCACAGTATTTATCCATTTATTTCTTAAATCTTTTTATTTCCCATGAATTTTAGAGGGGGTCCGAAGGGGGGTCATTAGGGGGTCAGTATTTTGTCACTTGCCTCAATTTACCAGCTCCTAGCTTTACTTTAATACACTGCTTCCATGAGGTGGCTATATCTATTCACCTGTACATACTTAATAACGGTAATAGGACTAAGTGGAGAATAATTCAGGAAGTTTAATAGAGCAAGTAATTTGAAATTTCAAGCACGAAGAAGTCATATTGTCAATAACTTTTTAATCGTAACTATAACAAAATACGAAACGATGACAGTGATAAAATTTTTATAGCTTAAGGTTAAGGTAGACCTTCACGGATGAAATTTATGCAATTTATGTCTTATCTCATAGTAATCAAAACTACACAAACTAACTTTTCCAAAAAACACTCCAAAATGTTAAACAAAATGAAAGTTCTTAACAAAAACATATTTTTGATGGCTCTTTCTCAGTCAGCAAAGGCGGGAAAAGCCAATTAGAAACTGTCAACGCCAAGGAATTTGGTTGTGTTTTCCACAGGAAATTAACCGTGGTCTTGAATTTCAAGTTGCATTGTTTGTCATAACATCATCAAATTTTTTCACCCATTGTCATTGGTTTACTTCCTGGGAAGGACTTTTCGGTGGGAAAGGAAAAACCTAAAAATAGGCATGCATTGCATACGTGTGGTAGTGCAGTAACACAGCACTTTATTTCATGACTGTCAACTGAGCTGCGTTTTGTGGTGGATCAAAAGGCATGAAAAGTTTGTAAAACTCTGGATGTACCCTCTTTAAGTGAATAGATAAGGTATGAAAATTCAACTGATTGTCTTGAAATTCAGCCTGCAGCTGGGGACTCCTAAGATGTAAAACTAAAGTAGTGTTTGAGGGATTGTGGTTTTTTTTAATTGAACTCCTGCAATGGCCTTTCTGCAAGTTTTTGAACG
>NC_090878.1:6554361-6561861 GCF_036669935.1 Montipora foliosa | reverse complement strand
GCCAGCCAGAGTTTTGACATTGTGCCTCCCTGTGCAGTAGTCCACTACTTAACTACCAGTAACTGAGCCAACCAGTTGGCGGTGAGTGAATATTCAATTTAATTTGCAAGAGCATTTATAATAATAATAATTATAATAATCAACTAAAATGTAAAGGGTAACACACAACAGTAATCACTAAAAAATAGTGGCCTTTTTTTTTCTGCTATGGTGTTGGTGGCTAGATTTGTAGCAGTTATCTTATCTTTCAATTTAGTTAAATGAAAATTTGACACAGTTACAAGCTTAAGAGGGCAGTGGTAGAGTGGATGCTGTGTAGTGAAAAGTAGTCAGCACTCAAACATGTATGTAAGTGCTCATGTGGATGGCTCCAGGATCTTCACAACCATATTCCTCTTCTTCTCGAGCAGTTTGCCCCTCAGCATTTATTTTCTTTTTAAGCATTCTCCACCCTTCCCCTTCCTTTATTTTTTCCTTTCATGGATTCTATTATTGTCACGGGTAATCTGAAATGAGGGCTCATGGCTGGGTTGCAGGCATTTGGTAGCCATGAAGGTGATATTAAATATTATTCTATAATAATATTATAGGGTTTGGTTGACCACGATTGAACCCCCTGGATAACCAAGGCACACACCTCTCATTTAAACGAAGGCAGTTGGTTAAATGAACAACAACATTTTCTCCAGCAATGGTGGCTGCCATGTCAGCACAAAAGTGGGTAATCTTGATCCGTCCCCAAAGTGGTTTTGCCTTTAGGGTCCAGTCCAAAGTAAACCAGAGAAAAAAAACCTTATCTAGCCTTATAGTATGTAAGATTACTTACATTTGACATTGATCTGAACTTCAGTTGTCTTCTTTCCTCCAATATTCTTCGCGGCACACTGGTATAATCCTTCATCTTTGTAACTAACTGATCTAAATGCAATTTTGGCTGTTCTTCGACCACGTTTGATTTCCCTACCATCTTTGCGCCATGTTACCTTGGGCTTCGGCTTCCCATCTGTGGCACAGTTGAGCTCTTCAGTGTCGCCTTCAATCCAGGTTAGCTCAGATGGTAACTGTGTTAAAATCCTTGGAGGATCTGCAGAGTGTGTGAGAACAGGTTTATAGAGGTTTACTATGGTAAAACCAGGGAATGACAGAGATTTGCAAGTAATATGGGAGACAGGAATGCTTTCCATTTGACAGAACTGACCGGCCAGACCTGGCATTTGGGAGGACTAACTCTGCAGCATCTTCAAATTACCATAACACATTTCAAGGATGATATATACTCCTCCAGAAGAATGCAAGGGATTATCATGCAAGTGTTCCTTCAAATTGCTGCATTCTCTTTGCAAACTGACAGGTCTGACCAACCAGTTCTGACGAAAGGAAAGCCCCCTTAATTAGGAAAGAAAGCTAACATTCAAGACAAAAGTTACTAGCAAGAATGCCATCTGAAATAAATTTGAAATTAAGATTTGCATTGATGCAACTTCTTTGCAAGTTGCCTGCTTGACTCCACAGGAACTGAACTTGATTTAATTTGTTCAGAAAGAGGGTGGTCCAGTGTCACACTCCTTGACCCCCTTGTAAATAACCAGCTGACCTGACGGCTGTAAACAGGGTTTCACTCTTGGCTTGAATGAACTTAAAACGTTGCTCCACAGGAATTGTTATATATGGCTTACACTTTGTTTCATTAACATATGAAGTTCGTTACTGAGGAAATCCTGTTATGAACAAATTGACTTCAAAAGGTCAACAACCTTCCTCAACTGGGTCATCCCCCCAGTGTTTAGCTTTCTGGCTTCATTTAATCAAGGAACAGAAGCACATGATCTTGAAGCATGTAACTTGCAACTCTTTTCCTTCGAGCAAAGCTGGGGATTTTACGACACCAAATTTATGTCCAAGTATGGACAAATAAGATCGAAACTGCGCACGTAGGAAAATGCACAAGCTACGTTACATCCAATATTAATAAGGAAACTGTTTTGAGCTAAAAAATAAAAAAAAACCCAGCTCTGAACCAGAGTTTAACGCCTCTGTCAAGGAAATATTAACCATAAAAAAAAAACTGATGAATTACGGAGTGGCAAAGGCACAAATGAAAAAAGTTCTTTGTAAAACTTAGAAAAGAGAGGGTGAATTGAATTGCAATTTCTTATGCCACATTCAAATTTCTTTAAACCAGAGTACCATCAATTTATGTCTAATTGTCCACATGATTGCAATGTGAATGGAAACTTTCATTATTTGAGACAGGCTGAATTCAACCCAAAAATAATGTTCATTTTGAAACTGATCTCAAGTTTTCTTTTTTTTGATGCTTTCATAACACAAAGAAAACTGCAGAAGATTAAATTTTTCCTTCTTTGTTGCAGCTCTAGTACACCTTGCTTTGATCTCGATCACCATGACTTCCTTATGGTTCTGATATTCCCAACTGAATCCCACTGGCACCACAGGATAGAATTGAATAATGACAATAACATTATCATAATACTTTTTACAATTAAACAAGGAATCAAATTTAACAGAATCAAAGTAATTGAGGCCTTATTTCTCTTATTGGCCCACAGAGTTAATCAATGAAGTACACAGTGGGGGATTACAATTGAAAATAATAAGAAGTTAGTAAATGGAAATAGCATTTCATTTTGCTCAATGATTGTAACTACTATTATTTATTACAACCGTGCAAGCAAGGGGAATTTAGTTTACATGTAAAAGACTGCCATTCAAAGTTCGCTGATGGAAGACAAAGAATACAAACATTCACCAACTGGTGAAGGGCCGATTGCTCAAAGAAACGATGCCATATAATAAACAACTTACTAACCTCACTTGCTCGGGACCATATTGGGCAATATTAATTGTCCCTCAGACGTTTTTGTACAGACCTCAGCTTGCTGTGCTCAGTCCATACTGCCACAACCTCAGGCCCAATATTCCCCAGTACAGCCCTCACGCTCGGTTAGTAAGAGGTTATTCCATTCAACCAAAAATTTTGAAAAAACTTGGTAAGGAATCAAATGGTATGGAAATTTTACAGAAAAAATAATCATAAATTTGGGTATAAATGGTTAATTCTGGAATATCTGGAAAAATGTATCCCACTGGTTCTTTCCTTGTTGCTGTTCACATTTTGAGTCAATAACTTGTTGATGTGATTGGTTTCAAGCCAACAACCACAAAATGCTGTTCCATTCGCTTCATTAAAGTATTAAAATTTTTGCCTGAAACTTCTGTTTCAATGGAAAGTGCTCATATATAGTTTCTAAAGATCACTGTACATCTTCCTTAAATAGGCACCTGCACTGCCCTAGTAGCGCCCCCCCCCCCCCCCCAAATAACTCCTGAACTACCGGTACCCCTCATTGACGAGTAAAATCTACTAAGCCCCACTCCTAGGAGTCAATGGGTTTTAAACGGTAACTGATCCGAATAACTACTCTAAACAGATCATAAAGTCAAGGAGGGAGGGGTCAGAGTGCACAGTAGTCGTAAATTATTAAACTTAACATTAAAAACTGCTGTGTAAACCTTAGTCTTCAAAAGTTGTGTTTAGGTAAATGTTAACACTTCCTGAAAAGGACAGGTACAAAAGTCGAACCGGATCAACTCGGATTGCAAAAAATGGTTTTGTAAGCCAATGCTATTTGATGCTTGCCCTGATTTCACCACGGTTAGCTTAAAGATTAGGGCCAGGGTGATTTCTTGAGGCCTTATCACTTTTTACATTGATCCAAGGTGAGTGATTTGATCCCGTGCAATTTTTGTACCTGCTTCTTCCTGCCTTTTAATTTCCTGAAATATGATTAAAAACAATAATGAGGCATTATAGACTGTCTCATGTTGTTGTCAGTTGTTGTTTTGAAAGCAATCAACACCACAAGATCGGCGAGACAACATCCAGAAAAATGATAATACCTTAATTAATATTATTGTACTTCACCATGAAATGATGAAAAACCCAAAACCTCATTTTACAAAAATATGATTTATCTACCCACTGCCACACCCATAACAGCACTTCAGTCCAAACCTCATAATTTTACGAAAGTATGATATACCGGTATCTACCCATTGCCACACCCATAACAACACTTTTGTTCAGTGGAGAAGACAACCTTTAAATGTGATGACACTTAAAGCTTGAAGCATTTGGGGATGTGTACAGTGACCAATTTAAATCAACACAACGGCATTGCCAGTTTAATTTAGGGCCACTAAAGTGGCAATATTGAGATTATTTATCACTCTAACCGCTAGGCCCCCAGGACTCCCTTCATGCAATAGTGATCAAATTAATTGAATGAAAGAGTTTGTTTGTGAGTTAGATAGATTATTAAGGGAATGTTCATCAATCAAAACTTAAAGGGGCAGTGTCATGCTTAATTCCCTGTTTTTTAAGTCAAAAATGGGTAAAAATCTAAATTAGCACTTAATCTCACATGTACAACATTCCTCACAAAGATCTATTCGTGTTTAATTTTTGGAGTCTTCCTGAAGACACTGTCTCCAAACTTGAAAAAAAATGGCCAGTTTTTCAAGTTTCAATCCATTTCCATCCTCTCCATTAATATTCTTGGCTGCAAAGAACAGCTTCAGTGCACTTCAATGGTCATTGGCAACAAAAATTAAACATTATTTTTGTTTTCATTGAAGCAATGACGCCTTTTAGTGGTTTGAAGTTTGACCAAAAAATGTGACACTGCCCCTTTAAGATTTATATTTTTCATAAATTACAATGCAACTAATTTATCCAAAGCAGAAGGGACATTTATAGCTGGCATTAATAAAACTACTCCTTGCCAACAACTTAACACAAACAAATATTGTGTTTTCAGTTTCCATGCAATCCCAACCTTTTCATTTTTAGTAAGTTATGGGATGAATAAGAGTGGCATCATGCCAAGATCAAAATCAAAACATCCGTGCTGGTTAATTATATGGTCTTATTTTTTTCCTTTCAGTAAAATTTTAGTGACCAACAAGTATGTTAACAAGCCAAAATCATTTGGAATTTGGGGATACCTGTGTTATTGGTTGAAGAGATCATAATTTACTGTTAATCTCACAAGGCATTACTTTGACATTAACACCTTTCTTGTCTCAAAATAATCTCCTTTAAGAATTCACCAATAATCCACCTATAAAATATAACAGCTGGGATACCAATGTTTAAATTTTGATGCTTGTACAGGTCACGTACAGTATTTTGGCACTCAAACACTGGTGTGCATTTTCATATAAGCAAAATCTTGGCTCAGCTGGAAATTCATAATTCCTTAGACAATAATACTGCCACAATGGCTTTTCACTTTTCCTTCAGCAGCCTGTGTTTGTGAGTAATCCTTATCCATAATTTATTAAAATTCTTCTCCCCATAGAAAATTTGCATATTTTCACCAAAATTTCTGAAATAATCAAGTTTTTTAGAAATCTTTGCTCAATCTGTAAACAACAATAATAATATTCTTACTATAAAACATGCTTTTAACATTTAACAGTTTCATTTTTAATTTTTTTTCTAGGCACATTTTGAGTTTGAATGAGTGAAGCTGATATACACTGTTTTTTAACATTCTTAGACTCTTACATGTAAGTCCTTGGAAATTATATTTAATTATTGGTAGTCACACTCTGTAATAGCCTGTTTTGGTTTCTGTTGACAAGGCTTAAAAAATTGTCTATTGTGTACAATATACAAGTATGTTTACAAATGGCTCTCTTATTATTATTGCTGTAAAGGGTACATTTTGGAGATCACTCAAGAAGGAAAATCTTAAAAAATGGGCAAACTCAATATCTTTTGTATATTTCACCTACAAAGTCAAACAAATACACTCTTGGATTATGTTTTCTAGTAAACAATAATTAAAAATAAATGACTTAAACCCACAATGTCACCCATAAATCGTAATAAATTCAAGTTCCAGCTTGAAAGCAAGTAGCCTTACTTGCTTCCTTCCACATCCAAAGTTGAACCAAGACTAAGTCACTGAATACTAACATTGAAGGGGGAATTGAGTAAAAGTGTACTGAGTGTCACAACAATGGTGCTCAAGATTTTAACATTTCTCACTCATTCACCCTGTTTCATACAAAAAGGCCATGTAGATATGATTGAACTTGAAAAAACCTGAATTACTTTTAATTCAAGCACTTGGGACAAATTTGTATTGATAATGACTCATCAGATGTGGGCATATCATAAACTCTGGACTGGACTCTGGGCTATCAACCAAAAAATTCAATTTAAAAAAAAATTAAAAGGCAACGAGCAACTTCACTTTCAACTTAAGTTAAATAGTTCAATAGATAGAAGGAAAAAGGCTGGTTTGGCTAGCCAAAATATAGTACATTATTAAATCAAATCTATGTTGTATTGGCTCTTGCTCAATATTCAGTTTAATAGATAAACGACACCATTATCTGAAAGCCGGAGAACAGAAAGGATGACAAGACAATGCATAAGTGTTAGTTGTTTGGTGAATAAAACCACTGCTGTGCCAGAGTTTTGGTTTAGGGTTTAGAGTAAGATAACAAGAAGTTAAACAACTGTACTGTAACAGTAAGTGCTGCCAAAGACAAAAGGCAAATGTTGCAATTACCTTGTTATCAACCAATCTTCAACACTGAAAAGCTCTTTGTAAAAGGTCCTCTTGGCAGTGTAAAGCAAATCATTTGTTTAAGAAAACAGTGCAGTGGGATTCTCAGAGACAAAATAAAATACAATGAACACAAAAGCCAATACAACACATAAGAGTGAAATTAGTCTGCGGAGTTGAATTATAATAATAATACATAACTGGCAGTGCTAATCACCCTTTTCTTGCAGTCTTGGGGACTGAATTGCGAAAGGGCGCAGCTCATGATATCCGGCTGAAAGCATTCAAAGGTGCCTCTGGCAGCCGCTGTACAGTCCATGTTTGACATCAGAGCACAGCACCACAGAATAGCATGCGTTCCAAACAACCAACCCTAATGCATTTTCTTGTTAATTCCTTTTTGTTCTTCAGCTTACAGATAATGGTGTCACTTAACTGTTAAACTGACTATTTTGAGCAAGAGCCAATCTAACATAGATTTGATTTAGTAATGTACTATATTTTGGCTGGCCAAACCAGCTTTCTTCTTCTACCTATTGAACTATTTGATTAAGTTGAAAGTGAATTTGCTTGTTGCCATTTTTTTTAAATTGAATTTTTTGGTTCACGATCCAGAGTCCAGAGTCCAGCCAGGTCCAGTTGGCTCTTTATAATATGCCTCAGAAGTGGGTAGATTTTGTAAAGTAAAAATTATTGACCTTGAAACTTGTAAATTTCCTTCGCCGAAAAAGACATCTTTCAAAATCCTGAACCGTGAAAATGTTTTTTTCCAGAAAACTAGTGACATTCAAATGCAAAAAAGACTATTTTTAAGTCTATTACTATTTGTCACTTGTGACATGAAAACCGTTCTATAATATTCACTTTGCCTTTAAATTATAACCACTTAGGGGTC
>NC_090878.1:6496861-6549361 GCF_036669935.1 Montipora foliosa | reverse complement strand
GCCGTTTCGCGGGGTTAGTGTTAGGATGGGAGACCAAAACAATAAACCCCTCATAAAAAACAGAAACATCTGACCGAAAGTACTATTAACGCTAGCAAATGCGAACTCAGCAAGGTACAGATTCTGTTAGCTTGCTTTATGCAAAACAAATATTGATGAAAAAGCAAATAACTGTTGATACACAGTTTTCAGAAAGAGCAGAAGGAAGTTTCCCGGACGGTCGATCGAGAGTAAAATATTTACGACATGAAAACAACATTAATTTTGAACCGTGAATACAGAATATAAAAAGTTACGATCAGCGACAAACATTTTGGGAGATTTTTGCTACGTTCAAGTAAATTGCAAAATCGAAAGTGACATGGCCTGAATTCAGCGGGCGCCGTGATTAAGTTACCGCGGCATGTTTACTCGCCAAACAGTGAAGCATCTGTGTCAAATGATGGCAAGATACCGGGTTTTTGTAAGTTTCTTTTTCTGTCAATTGTTATAAAGTTTGACAATGAAATGAGCGAAGTCAAAACAAAGATCACAATCGCCCAACTCTTGTTTATGTAAAGTCAAAATTTACTCTCCAAGACACGTACGACGTTATTTATCACCAGGTAATTCCATCATTTTGGAAATAGCAGCTACTTTATTATTCATCTGCGTCACAAGTTTTCACTGATTTTGGGGTTCATTTTGTTGAAACTCAAGCACGCTTCCAACAGGCCTGTGAACCCTTCCTGCTTACAGAGCAATACTAAAAAACTTCTCCCATATCACATTTCAACCTTAAGCTCGCAAATTCAATACACAACATGATATTATAATTCACAAAGGCAGAAAATACCACAGAATCCTTTTCCAGCGAAAATTTTATTGAAACAAACAACATCTTTGCTCTTAGAGGCGAAAACCTCTTCCTATTTCATTGCGTGCGTGAAGACAAGAAACTCAATTGTGTCAAATTACCATGTACTTCAGGTAAATACAGCTCACTTTGATTTCGTCTCGACGGGCGATAGATTGTTGTCGAAGTCCAGTACTCGTCGCTTTTGAGATTCATGCCTAGTTTATCCTACTGACTTTCCATTATTGAGCTCCATAAGGGTATATTTTGTTTAAGGATCCACTAAAACGCCATTCGCGTTGCATGACTTTCGACGCCATTGCAGGCTAAGTTAATGATTCTCTGTATCCACAAGAGAAATCTACGCAGTTCCACTACCCTCTCGATCCTAAGAAAATACGCGCAGAAGGCTCTATACACAAAGACACTACTTACCAGGGGAGTGAAAGGCAAGACTTTTACCGACACGGAAAAAAAAAAAAAAAAAAAAGAAAAAAAAAGAAAACAAACAAACTAAACGTAGACCTCGACTGGGTTTGCCCATAGGCAACCCAGTAATAAAAACAAAAGAATATTAAAGTGGCGGCCATTTTGGGATAAGGTATTTTGCACCTCTTTTTCTCTTTTTGTGCTTGGAACCGAGTTTTACACACAAAATTCCTTAAATCAAAAATTATAATTTTCAAATTAAAACCATAGCAATTATCTTGAGAGCAAGTCTTTCCAAGATTCTCCTCTTGTTTACGTGACAATGATATAACCCTAAACTGATGCAAAATTATGAAACCCAGCTGAAGAATGTTTACGTCCTGTTGACTCCCGAATTTTCTCAGATGGGAAACTCTATATTATCTCCTATTACTGATCTGCACACTCATAATTCCATCGCCAAACCCTAACATAAACCACCTCCCAAAACACCTTTTGAAAAGTAAATTTGACGAAATGGAGGTAAAACTGGGGAGTAAAGAGAAAAAAGAATAGCCCTTGAACTGAGTGCTGTGCATGTTTTGATGTTTTGCGATAAGAAGAATGCAGAAATTCCCAACGGAAGAAAAAAATAGTCGACATTGGATTTCGGTTGTGCGTCTAAAAAACACAGTCGGACTTATGGAAACTACTGAGGTACGGGTCATGTTTGCAGGATCATATCACTCCTGAAAATTATCACGTATATGGAATGAAAGCGGCTGGTTGTGCCGGCTTCAAAGGTGTTGAGAAACGCATGACAAGGTAGACTGTTCTTTCTCCACAGCAGTTGAAACCTGCCCGTCAAAAGAAGCGTAAACTCTCCGCGTATACTGGCGAAGGGAGCGAGATGGTGGCCGACGAGGTCAGGTATACCTGACCGCTCCAAAACGACAAAGCAGAACCTTGGCAAAATTAACAGCAAACGGGGTACGATTATTGGAATTCCACTTTTGTTTGAATGCGTGACAAAGCAATTCTTTTGTTGATATTTCCTGGTTTTAAGTTTACTCCTTTTAACTACAAAAGTTCCACTTGATGTTTATGCAGCAGTGATATTTTGTGTTTTACAGCTTTTAGCGCAATTTTAGGATTCATGCGCAATGGCACAAGGACAGCGGGGATCAATTGCCATCCACAAGTCTGAACACCGTGGGAGACACTCTAAAAGTTCATCTGAACTAAATGTAGAGTTTGAGTCAGCCGATTACAACTGACAAAATCAAAAGTTGAACAGAGGAACTAAACCAAGTTACATGCGTTCCACCTATCCCAGTAAAGGTAACTGACTACATTTTGAGTTTAAATTAAATTAAATTGAGCCACTTTTCTCGGTGTATTATGTATAAATTTATCGTCCACAGGAACTCAAGTTAGCCTCAAATGCATGTTGACTTCTAGGAACAGTGCAATCTTGTAGATCTTCCTCCACTGAAGTTACTTCAATATGCACCTAAGAATTTTGAGGAAGAACATCTGAGGAAATCCTCTGACCCGCTGGTAGCTGATGAGTCGTTTGAAGACGCCGATGTTGATGATCAAGACTGTAAGCCTTATCAAGTTTCCGACGATGGGGAAGACGAATTCAAAGTGTCAGAGGCTAAATTGGTGAGGTAAGAGGAGACGATTTTCACTGAACTCCCTGTGCGTGTTCACTGTCATTTCCTCCTTCTGAGGAAAACTCATAACAAGTGCATTTACTTACTTCTAGGCCTTCAGTAAAAGACCAAAAGTGTAAAAACCATCAAGAAGAAATTTCATCGTCGCGGAGACCTGCCTGATGAGCTCATTTGGGATGTGACGGTCCAATTTGTGCCAGCCCTGCGGACGCTGACATTGTAGAAGTCTGAAAATTCGTCCGTTTAAATCCTTTGAAAGACTTAGAACGTGGAGAAACTCGTCAAAACACAGTGAACCGCAAAAAAGGTAACTCTAAAACCACAAAGCGGTTTAAACATAACAGAAAGGAAAAAAAAAAAAAAGGAAAATCCGAAACAAAAAACAATTGCGCTATGGCGCCCAGAGTGATGCAGCCTGCATAGTTTGTAGGATTGGGCAACACGGGCCCCTCCCCGGCATTAAAAAACCCTTTCACTTTCATAGTTTTATTAAAATGGGTTTGCTTCATTTCCACAGCCAAGTAATTTCTAGCCTGCGAGAAGGCTCTCTCAGAACCACAAGGTCCACAAGCTGTTACTCCAAAACCCCCTTATCATGTGACGCATACCGAACTGGTTTATATTCCTGCGATTATTCAAAAGATCGGATAAGGAAAATGAATGTTTAGTCGTAATAAGTCTTCGCATTAAAAGCGCACATCAAAGATTAAGACAGACCATCACTATTTTCTTGGAGAAAGAAAGTTGTGTTTTCTCTCATGAGGAAATCGTCCGATCTGTTTCCGTTTTATTAATCGGTGACGCTTATTGCACACTACAACCGAAATAGTTAACAGACAGATAATAAGTAATAGTGAAGATGTCCTTAAATTAATTTAAGTTCCTTAGATGAGCTCTTTCACTTCGCATTTACCTTAGCGCCAAAGAATGCATTTTTTTATCTCAGCATTTCGTTTTTCTTTGTACTCTCTTATAACACGATTTCCTTTTCCACATATTTGTTTTTGTCTTTATTCGAACTATGACAATACCATAGCTGAATGCATGAGCAGCGTGGAACAAACATGGCACTAAGCCGGAACCGCCCGTGACTGCGGAACTCTCTTTAGTTCAATTCAGTTTAATTGAATCTTTTAAGTATTAAAGGTCGGGTCTTACCAGATCACGGGGAATTAATTATCGAGGATAGTCAAACCAGAACTGGAAAGATAACTTTGTCGGTAAGGGCTAATTTTAAATCATCCGTTTCAAAAACATGGCCGTCGGTTGATAATCACGCGAGCATTTAGAGCAATATGCCATGTAGGACTCTGACACATGCAATCTCTTTTTTTAGCTAATTTATTATTATAACAGCAGTCACCCGCCTTGGACTCGCTGTTTTTCCGGCAATTCCCGTAATCACCGAGTCTTTGCTTGATAATTAAAATCCACTGCGCCGTGCCACAGTTGTTCAAAGGCTAAACAGCCCCATCCACCGATAAATCACTGTCAAAAGGATTAACGCGGTTGCTTTTGAAGCTAACAGCAGAAACACTGCAATTCAACAGACAACTACAGATATGGACAGCTGTTCCTCCCTTGTTACGACCCTCGACCGTCTTTTACGGCATAAAGTTTATAAAAGCTATATTTCGATGAAGATTTCTTTCCTTCGTAACTGACATGTGTGGGCGAATAATCTAAGTGTGGGCTATACCGCTTCAGTGATTGTCGGGGATACGTTGGATAGCGGAGAGATGCGTTCACAACTAGAGTTGCTTTAAATTGTGTTAGCAGAAAAACCTTCTCGCAAGTTTTAAACATTTCGATAGTGATGACGATAATGGCTATAAATGAGTTAAATTTTCATGATTTAAAGACGAATGTTGTGTTTTTATAGAGTCATTTTGCGAACAAAAATCGACTATGTGCCTAAACTGGAATGGACTCCGAAGACGACGATGAATTTTACCCTTGGGTCTATATTTAATGCTTCACTTGATTTTAAAGAAGGTTATTTTATTTGTAGGTAATAATATTTTGTTTACTTTGGTTTTCCGCCAGGTACGTCATGGCAATCTCTTTTTTCCTCCATAATAAGTTTCTTTTAAATTGGGTAGTCCCAATTTGTTTATGGTTTTGAGAAGCAGGGCAGGCGCTGTGGTGAGAGCACTCGCCTCAGCTTCGGCATCATATATCACAATTCTCTCCATTCAGCTGTCCATTGCTCCGGATACCGCGATTATCCTTCTCCTCAAAAACCAATGTTTGATTTGACTTCAGGCCCTTTTACTCGTCAAAAGAGAAGGAACGGCTCAGGTAGAAACAAGCACCGGTTCCAGACAAAGTCTGTTGTTTACACGTACAAGTTTTGTAAAGTACCCGACAGAAAAAGGCACGGTACTTAAGAGCTCTTGGGAACGGTTACGAGACCGTTTACACGTTGTTTTTTCTCTATTTTCGAGCCTGGCACCATAGAGCGCTCGATAATTAACAGAACTGGTGACTTAGCTGAATCTAAAATGTTGTTTGGTTTCCGCACCATATATATCTAGCAACGTCTTCTACGCCATTTTGTCAAAGAATTGTGGCGTAACACGAATAAACAACTGACTAAGAGCAGTACAGGCTCAGAAAAAGTGTTCCAAATCGGCGCCGAAAACACTGCGGGTGTTTACATGTTGAAAAGGAAACAAAACATGATGTGGGTACGGAGCCGGTTTTTATCCGTCTCGTTCCGAAAAAGGTCCATAGGCGGCTATGGATCTGTTTTGGAACAGAACGGGTAAAATTGGAACGGGTCAAGTGCCATTTATGTGAAATGTTATCCGAGCCGTTCGTCTTTTGATCATCTTGTGCACGTGCATATGTATGCATAACTTATGAAAAAACAAAAGGAAAATCTTGGAACATCACGTGGTTTGAAATGAAGAGTCAATTCCGAAATTCCGAATCAAGAGTCAATTCCGAAATAAACAAGAATAATAATAATAATAATAATAATAATAATAATAATAATAATAGTAATAATAATAATAATAACTTATTCAGCCGGGCACGAGTACCTTAATTAATACTTTATTAATACGTGACCTTAAACCAGCGTTAAACGAAAACGTTGGCAGTGAAAAACTGTGGCTTTCGTAAACGGTCAGTTTTCACTGCTATCTATTTATCTTATTTTTTTTATCTTATTCTCTCTAGTTACTAGTCTTCTTAATTTTATATATATCATCTTTGAATTTTTTCAACTGTAACTTCTGAAGATGTATGTTGTAGCATACGAAACGTCAAGTGAAAAGTAAAATGCGCTTTATCATTATGTTTGTAGCCGCTGTTTGTTTCATGTTTTTGATTACGAGTACCTTACTTATTGGGGACACAACAAATCGGCTGAAATCAAATCAACTGTTGTTTTTTGAGGAAAGGGGAAAACCGGAGTACCAGGGGAAAAACCTTGCTTTGGTTTTGCATTACTTCTCTCCGTGGTTGGTTCAAAGTTCTCGCGCCACTTTTTCAACCAATCAGAAGTGAAACCAAAACCAACCGTGGGTTGCGCGTGAACATACATTTTCCCGCGCTTTATGTCGGCTACGTGTAATTACTTCGAGTTTTGATTGGTTTACTGATTGTCTCCGTCCATTTTGATTCCCTAAAGTAACTACTTTGGTTTTGGTTTTACAACACTCAATTGAAACTCGCTCTATAATTGAACTGCAGAGAAAATCAAGTTAAGGCTGATCATCGCAGTTATTACTGAATTAACGTTACTTGCATGAACAGTAACGAAAGGATAGCTTGAAGATTTCAGCATTAACTTGATTATCTCCGCGGTTCAAATATATATGGCTTTCATATATTAACTTTAGTCATATCTATATCCTCTCTGGGCTCAATATGAACTCAGATAATGACCTGGCCAAGAGAAAATGAGGGGACAGAGAGGGAGGCTCAAGGCGTTGGCCGGGATATGTTATGTCCACGAAAGTTATTTTTAGACGAGCGGTAGTCTTTGTTCTAGCGGAAGTCTGTCTTCTGAGACGTCCACATGCAGTCCTGCCTCGCTCTCAGGTTCTTAGTGAAAAGAGAAAATGATGGCCACGTGAAAGGCTGATGAATATATATTTTCTTTCAAACATCGGACCGAGGTTGGCCTGCATGCGGACGTCTCGGAAGACCTCCGCTAGTCTAAAAATAACTTTCGTGGACATGACATATCCCAAGGGCTGGACCGGGAGCCTCCTTCTCTGTCCCCTCATTTTCTCTTGCCGGGCTTGATAGCTCAACTGATAGAGCACTCCACCCGTATCACTCACAGAGGTCTGATACAAGGCAAAAGTTGAGACAATCTCAGTGGACAAAACTCGTCGGGAAAATGAGACACAACACCAAAAAGAGGAGAGGCAGTATGGTCCAGTGGTTAGGGCGTTGGGTTTGCACGCGGCTGCTCCGGGTTCAATTCCCGTTATAACCTCTGGTTTGGATTTGTTTCCGGTTGTCCCGGATTCAACTCTACCATGCTTTGTAAATAGCCAACTGGTTGCCTCCCGCCAGTTGGGGTTCTTAATATGTTTCTGTTAAGTTTGCCAATTGTTACTTTCACCTTGTTAACAGTGGAGTACCTGTAAACTAGCTTGATAGCTAAGTGTACTTCCACTATAAAGAAAGCATTTACATTTTCTTTTTTAAAAAAATGTTCATTTCTGAAGTCGATTGCTTACATGTAAATTGTCTTGATAAGTGAGAGGATCACTTTAATCTTTCTTATTTAACTGGCGCTTCAACTACAAATTTCTTTCCTCGATAAAAGATTAACTTCTCCATACCTCCCCCATTGCCCCTAATCCAATGTTGGTTTAAAAACGGCCAAAGGCTTGCACCGTATTTTGCACTACATTTAGCAACAATGGTACTTGATGTGGGAGAAAGGGGGACCAAAACACTTTTTTTGTGAGTGCATGTCCAATGATATTCACGCCGAACGTTTTCCCAAGAGATTTGTCCAAGATTTGGCAAAATATTCAAGTTCAGTTTATCCCGAACAAGCATTTGCTCCATGGTCTAGCGGTTTCTCAGCAAGAATGTATTTCTTCGGCTTCAAGGCAGCTGTTTGATTTTCATGGTCTATTTGATGTATATTTTCATCTCATCACTGACTTAGTGATTATATAGCTGATACCATTTCAGCTAATTAGATGAAGTGAAGATTATATGCGCTC
This sequence comes from Montipora foliosa, assembly GCF_036669935.1. Lineage (NCBI taxonomy): Eukaryota > Metazoa > Cnidaria > Anthozoa > Scleractinia > Acroporidae > Montipora > Montipora foliosa. Next base: position 6,541,238 of record NC_090878.1, on the reverse strand, counting down.
GATAACCCAACCACAAATAAATTCGCGGTGTACCTTAGGATTTGTCCAAAGGATCGTAAATTAAAAAATGAACATATTTCAGTATATTTTACAAATTAGCAGAGTTACTCATATTAGTTTGTGAACAGAGAGAAGTTCCGATAAAATTTTAGCTACTTAAATGTCATGGGCAGACAAAATCATTCATTTTCTCTTACGTGGGCTAAATTGGATGCCCCCCTCTCCGAAATCCTGGCGGCCTCAGATTGAAGCCAAGATTGCCAAAGAGTGTTTTTTGCTTTTATTTTACAAGGCTCTACCATTTTCACCGAAAACTACTCTAAAAATCATTGGTGTTGTAATGATTTGCAAATGCACTATTAGCTACTAATAAAACTGTTTTCAGAAATTGGAAACTGGAACTTTTCGAACGAGCGGAAATAAATACTGTGGATGAAACACATCCACTGAATCCTGCCTAAGAACAACACTTAAGCTTCTAGGACCTTGTAAGACCTCTAGGTCTAGATCGCACCGTCTTTTGGATGTCACTACATAAAGTTCCCAAAAATCTGCTCATTGCCATACATAAAGATATGAGACAAAAACTTGCAGAAGGATGACTTGTCGAATAATCGACCTTAGGCAATATTTTGGTCTGTGAGCCAAAGGACTGTTGAGAAGTTATTGACTGTCTGAACGATTTTGCCTTAGCTCAGGTAGTAACGCCCACAAAGCAATTTTGAAGTCTGCATTAATTTTCCAAGCGACTGCCCAGAAAGATCTCGGGTAGTTCGAATCTTGCTGGTTATTTATCTCTTACATTATTATGAAATGTTCCGACTTTTCATTTCAAGTGATGACTGGCGTAATATCCGATTTTGAGTAGCGACGGGTGGCTTTGAAAACATTTTAGTTAATGCCGAACATAAACAGCTCTGATTTTTACAGAGAACCGATTTCAGGCATTACTTGGAAAAACAATTAAATGCTAATGTGTCCTTCCCACACGAATCGAGTTACTTTGCAGCATAAAATAAAGATATCTCAAGGATTCCTGTTTTCTCCCTCCCGTTTTCCCATCCGCAGGTCTTCTACCAATGGCAAATTATTTTCAGTCGTCTGTCGTTTATTCAGAGATATCTTCAATGTTCCAGGTGTTTTACCATTCACATAGGTAAACATATCATGGTATTTTTGGAAATTTAAAACAGGTTTCTTTGAGTAAAAAAAAAAAAAGAACTGTTTGATTCACTTCGTACTGCTAGTTCCTTAATTCCGTTCATTATTTATTTTCAGCCCAGTAGTCGGCTATAACTGAGCCTTAATTTTGTTTTAAGTTTAAATAATGATCCATCCGTGCGGGCCAGTGAAAGTCATCACAATTCCAGACTGTCACGGTGGACATCCTTGAATCGTAGACATTCTGGAGAAAGACATGAACTTTAAATTTGATTGAAACGAATATTGACTATATATTTTCTGCTAAATCAAATGTCGCACCATAGGAACTTTAAGTATACCGTATGTTTATTAATAATATTTTTCTAAAAAAAAACCCAAGTTAAGAAAAGCAAATACCATGCCAATGATTGAATGAATATAAAATCTGTTATTCAGTCCATCTGGGCGAGAGGTATGCTTATCTTTAAATTGTTCGGTTTATTGAAATATTATTGCTTGCCCTATGCGATAAGAAGATATTAAAATTAATTTCTTTCAACAAATATCACAAATAGTGGTTTGAAAAACGTTCTGCTAAAAAAAACAGTCTTTCGTTTACCTCTTCGTTAGAAAACGGTAAGTTGGGCTCCATGACAATAGCTCGAATGCAGTATTAGGATCGATTTCATGAATAAACTACACGTTTTCAACGAAATAGAAACACTTTAATTAAAAACTAATCAAACTGATTTTCAATAAGCAGGCATGTCCTCGCTTGGAATATCAATTCCATTTTTTTTTTTCGTCGGAAGTGCATAATTTTTGACAAATTTTCTTTCAGAATTTCGAGGTAATTGAAATCAAACTTTTTAAGCGATTCTCATTCCCTTTGGCAATTTCCTAATATGGTTTTCATGAGGAATTACCTTGAATATTTGATCGTCAGGGAAAAGCTTGCCGAAACCCCCTGTGAGGGGATTTCTTCGTTGTTTATATTAGTAATAATATCTAGTCTCTTTTAATATCCGAAAAAGTTATGAAATATCAATTCCTCGTATTCTTTGCAATCGGCTTCTTTGGGGTTGACGAGAAAAACACAATTCTTCACTCTGTTCTTCCTTAGCTGCGGCCGGACGATTTCCTGTCACGTGACTCATGCTATAAATAGGCAGCCACGAATAACATTTGTTTGACAAGCAAACACATCCTTACAAGGATTCGAATATGTTTTTTATTTGAAGAGAAAACGGTTGTATGTTTCGAGACTTGCCGTTTCATACTTCTTGAAAGTCATTCATTCTCTATTTGGATCTTCCTGACCATCCATAATTTCTCTTGTCAAAGTTGAGAAATGGATGAAAACCAAAAGGACTGTTGAGTAATTGTGAATGCAGTCGATCTTTCTCAGTGGCGTGGTGCGTTTTAATATGTGCTCTATTGTCTTCGCTACATCCAATGCAGTGTGCCTCTTATTCGCAAGTTTATTCGGTAAGTCAAGTACTAGATTCTTGACTCAAACACGTGGGATAGGAAAGTAGTTTTTAATGACTTTAATTTTTGTCCAAAAGTATTGCAGGCAGGCAGCATTTCCTCCAGTGACTTCATCACAACTCCCAAAGACAAGGAAGTCTTCGTCGGCGAAAGTGTCCAGTTCGACTGGGAATATATTGACTCCGATGTGCGTGAAGTTCGATTTGGTTTGGTTCTGCCTCCTGCAAAAGACAGTAAGGAGGTCGCCATTTACGTTAAAGAAAAGAATGGAACTTTGAAGTTCAATCATATGGATGAGTCAATCAAAGGGATAAGAGACAGAGTAGAAGTAGTACGAAACCGGCGAGCAAGTTTCAAGATCAATGCAGTTCAACTGGCTGATACAAGAACTTTCTTTTGTTCTCTTATTGTTGGTGAAAACGAAATTTCTATCGGGGATACCGTGGAATTGAGTGTGGTAGGTGAGTACACAACTCAGTTTGAGTTAATTGGTGTTTGTTATGGTCGATCATGTGCTCGCACGCGTGAAATTCTCAGGACAAAAGCACGTGTATCAACACCGCGTTTAGCTGCATATTTATCTCGCGCGAGAACTGCTTTATTATTAAGCCGTACTCACAGGTCTTGTTTTTAAACAGCATCCGAATAGATCTGCCAAAAAGGTGACTGATCGGCTGTTCTGGAAATGCACTAATAGAGTAACGTTTAAGCGATGTGATATCTTCAGCGTAACTGATCGTTTCGAACTACATTTCAATCTTTTGTTCGTTTCTGCACTTGAAGACTCAACGTGGGATAATCGAGAGCAGAGAGCAGATCAACATACACATTCTTTTAAAAATGGCCTAACAGCTTATCAAACAATGTTTTACGGCAAATGTGGCTTTGTTTATTCGGCGATATTTATCTGATGCACTGTTAGCAAGCACACGACAAATTTTCCACAAACGCTGACCTTGCTCAAATCTGATCAAGCATTTTAACTAAATTTTGAGTCGCTAATTGAAAGCAAGTATTGGATTGTTTTGATCTTAAAAAGTCATAAACTCCTCTCTTGATACGGATATAAAATTTCTGTATTGAACACACCTGCTCTAGATAAGCTCGTTTGGTTTGTTTGTTCCTGCTGTTTTCAATTGAATATTTCTCTTGGCATTTTTTCCATTTTATAAATTTTGGCTTCTTTCCGATACCAATCATAACGTTTAATTGAAAACATGAAGGCTGTACACAGACTTTTCAATCGCTAATCATATTCATGTAGGTAAAAGTCATTTACTTTTATCCTTGAAATTGTGGGCTTTGAATTCGTGGCAAATTCTTTGGTGAGCAATATTCCTTATCGCAAAATGTCAACTGAGCTTCTTGGTGAAAAGATAAGGCAACTATTGCATCGCTCATTACGCAGTACAGTCTGTAAAATGTCTTCGTTTATCCGTGTTTCTAGCCCCTGAAATCGGTCTCCGACTTTTCAAGAAAATAAGTGCTCCTTGCTGTCTTCTGTACAATGAAATTTAAGTCCCATATGGAGATACTGTTAACCACAGGGAATAAATTTATCGCATTTTTGTATCGGCTTCATCAAATCTGCATGCACCTTGTGCTAAGATATTTTCACTTTTACAGGTGTTTATGGAGCACCCTGCCATGCTTTTCTTTTTTGATTTTATTTGGGGCGTGTTTGTCTATTAACGGTTAAAGAAACTGGTGATAAACGAACTCGTCGTGAAAGGAAAAAAGCCATTTTACAAGGCATTAATTATTTTTGTGCCTGGTACGTATTTTGTTACTTCATATTATATGGCTGAATGCCTACATGCGCGTGTATGTTGATGTGTTGTGACTAACTTTTAACAGCAACTTACCAGCTCCCCAGTTCTTATTCAAGGCTTACTCCATGAGCAATAACATTGAAGGATAGTTAAAGGTTAAAGGTTTGACTAAAAAAGACAGTGGTGAAGACCCTTGAGTCAGGATTCAACTGCAAGTTCCTAGGAATTAGAGAGTCAGTGAAGTAAGATGAGAATCAAGCACTTACAGAAGCAACGAAGGTGCACTTGAAGAGATTGTCAGTAATCTGGACAAGCCCTCTGTCGGATTGTAATCGCGTTATCACAACCAACCAGTTTGCTTTACCCGTGCTCACATACCCTATGTGGACACAGCACCAGCCACTAGAAGAACTAAGGAACATAGATGGACAGACAAGAAAGATCATCAGTGAAAACGGAGGAAAATATCCACTAAGCTCCACGGCTGTGTTGTATCTTACCAGAGAGAAAGGTGGACGAGGTTTATGGTCTATTGAACAAGAGTATAAGTTGATCAAGATAAAAGCGGCTGTCAAGTTACATGACAATTCAGACCCCATGATGAGAACTGTCCAACAATTTGAGGAAAGATCGGCGGAAAAGGGATTTTCCTCACTCATTAATTAAAGATGCAAACAAGTTTGCTGAGGAACTAGGGATTGAATAACCCCTAACCATCGTGCAGCCCATTGGAAGCACCAGAGGTGAAGATCAAGGGACAGCAGGTTAAGAAACATCTCAAGCAGGCTGTAAATGAAAAGCTTGTGGAGAAGATTGAAGGTCAACCTTAGCTTGGCAAGGAAAACTACTGAGATCAAGATGGCAGGATGATCAATTGAGTCATGAAGGCTGTTTTGCATGGCTGAGTAAGTGGACGCGTGCTCCTACCCACTGCATTACAGGTATTATGGAGTTGTATGAACAGCTCACTCCAACTAAAGTCTACTCTGCTTTCAAGACTGGAACTATATATAGATAAGAACAACATCACATGTAGGATGCGTGGTAAAGCCACTGAAAGTCTGGCCCATGTACTTGCTGGTTGTCCATCCCTAGCACAGGCAAAATACTTGGAAAGACACAATATGGTACTGAAGGTGCTGATAAAGTTCCTCCATGGTTCTCTCAAGTAAGGCCTAGACCACTCTCCAAGTCATCTGACGCAGAAGCCTTTTGGGACGTACCAGTATATGCTGATCACACTTTGTAAGAGCAAGAAAGTACTCATGGTTGAGATGAGCTGTCCGTGGTTAGATAACCGCAACAAGAAAGAAACAGGAAAGACAAAGCAGTATGGACCTCTACGACTAGAGCTGTCAAGACAACACCCATGATACAAGATCATAGGATTGAATGCCATCATGGATGTACTTGGAGGCTGGTCCAAGGAGCTTGAATTTGAGATGAGAAACATTTTTGGAACAAGACAAAAATTCTGATGAGAATGCAGAAAGCTGTTTTGAGCTGCACACTTCATAATGCCAGGACATTCAAAATGATCACATCTTAATATTTCTGTAATTTTTAGTAAATATAAGCGGCCATCTGATTACCACGTATACAAAAATTTGGTTTATCAACGGAGTTGATAATGTAAATTGACCACCGTACAGAGATTCTAAAAGCTGACGCTTCGAGCGTTAGCCCTTCGTCAGAGCGAATCGCTCTGACGAAGGGCTAACGCTCGAAACGTCAGCTTTTAGAATCTCTGTACGGTGGTCAATTTACATTATCAACTCCGTTGATAAACCAAATTTTTGTATACTACTTCCCCACCGACGCAGCACCACAGTTTCTTTAGAAACTACCCCTTCATTCATGATTACCACGTAGACGTTTTTTAATTTTTAATTTTGTTTTTCTTCCATTAGAGTTTGTCGTTTTATTTTCGTGTTATGCAGATAGGTTACGTGATTTACCCTATCTTGCTTTATCTACTAGCATCGAAATGTTTGTACTGCTATAATAATAATAATAATAATAATAATGATAATGATAATGATAATAATAATAATAATAATAATAATAATAATAATAATAAATACACAGACCTAAGAACTGGCACGAAGAGACTTTACCCTAGATTTAGTGTTACTCAAGTGAACATTGTATTTGATTTCCTAGCAGGTTATATTATAATAAGCAGCTTATTAGCTTGTAATTGACTTGGATAAAACAGGTATAAAGGACAAAAACAATCTAATTAGACAATGCCAGAAATGGGTAATCTCACAAAACTGCAAGATCGTGAAAGCAGTCTAGTCATTCAAAACTGACTTTCCACACACTAGAGACACCATCCATCTTAAGTCAAGAATATCGCTTTAAATTGTAAATTCCGCATATTCTTTGTAAAATTTGAGGAGAAATGAAATGATAATAAAGCAATTTTTTTCGGTGGTTTGCGTCTTCAAATAAAGAATTAAAGTTTAAAAATGCAAATGCTAAAGGTCCAACACTTACATGTAATACTACAAGCACATAAAATAAGCTACAGGTTAATGTAGATCCACTTGAGTTTTAATTTCTGTGGTCTAAAAGGAGAGTACAAAGCACGAAAAACTGTTGTTAATAGACCATTTTACAGTTGTAGCTAAGTTGCCTGGCCTACGAATGGAAGCGAGGCTGCAGGTGACCCTGTTTTGATACAAACCTCTCTGCTTTTGTAATGTTAATATAGACTAATTAGAAATACAACAACACAATTTACATGATAAAAGCAGTGGGGGCTGTATCAATGCAAGGTTACCAGCAGCCTCGCAGCCATTCATTGGTCGCTGAGCAAACAACTGTAAAATGGCCTATTCTTAGCTGGTTAATTTTCAGAACTATTCTTGCTTTAGCCTGGTAAGACGTAATGTCATTAATGAAAAGGAAATGACCATCAGTCATTTACTGTTGTTATTCCATTAATTTTTTTGACAAATGCTATTTGAGTAACATTTGATATTGGAAAAGAATAATTATTTACATGTAGAATGCAAAAAAAGACAGGCAGTTGAACACATTTCTGCAGGCACTCACAATCACTTTCAGTATCTTGAAACATTGTCGTTTTGTCTAATGGGATCTGTAGACATGGCGTACTGTAAATCACTGATAGATGTTGTTGAGACAGGCTATGGGTCATTAATTTTCACTAGAGAAGTCACCTTGTTTGGGTATGAGTCGTGTTTTACCCTCTGCAAACCACAGTGGGTACGGCTCATTACTGGGTTGCCTATGGGCAAACCCAGTCGGGGTCTGCGTTTAGTTTGTTTGTTTTTTTTTTTTTCCGTGTTGGTAAAAGTCTTGCCTGTCACTCCCCTGGTAAGTGGTGTCTTTGTGTATAGAGCCTTCTGCGCGTATTTTCTTAGGATCGAGAGGGTAGTGGAACTGCGTAGATTTCTCTGGTGGACACAGTAGAATCATCAATTTAGCCTGCAATGGCGTCGAAAGTCATGCAACGCAAATGGCGTTTTAGTGGATCCTTAAACAAAATATACCCTTATGGAGCTCAATAATGGAAAGTCAGTTGGATAAACTAGGCATGAATCTCAAAAGCGATGAGTACTGGACTTCGACAACAATCTATCACCCGTCGAGACGAAATCAAAGTGAGCAGTATTTACCTGAAATACATGGTAATTTGACACAATTGAGTTTCTTGTCTTCACGCACGCAATGAAATAGGAAGAGGTTTTCACCTCTAAGAGCAAATATGTTGTTTGTTTCAATAAAATTTTCGCTGGAAAAGGATTCTGTGGTATTTTCTGCCTTTGTGAATTATGATATCATGTTGTGTATTGAATTTTCGAGCTTAAGGTTCAAATGTGATATGGGAGAAGTTTTTTAGTATTGCTCTGTAAGCAGGAAGGGTTCACAGGCCTGTTGGAAGCGTGCTTGAGTTTCAACAAAATGAGGCCCAAAATCAGTGAAAACTTGTGACGCAGATGAATAATAAAGTAGCTGCTATTTCCAAAATGATGGAATTACCTGGTGATAAATAACGTCGTACGCGTCTTGGAGAGTAAATTTTGACTTTGCATAAACAAGAGTTGGGCGATTGTGATCTTTGTTTTGACTTCGCTCATTTCATTGTCAAACTTTATAACACTTGACAGAAAAAGAAACTTACAAAAACCCGGTATCTTGCCATCATTTGACACAGATGCTTCACTGTTTGGCGAGTAAACATGCCGCGGTAACTTAATCACAGCGCCCGCTGAATTCCGGCCATGTCACTTTCGATTTTGCAATTTACTTGAACGTAGCAAAAATCTCCCAAAATGTTTGTCGCTGGTCGTAACTTTTTATATTCTATATTCACGGTTCAAAATTAATGTTGTTTTCATGTCGTAAATATTTTATTCTCGATCGACCGTCCGGGAAACTTCCTTCTGCTCTTTCTGAAAACTGTGTATCAATATTTATTTGCTTTTTCATCAATATTTGTTTTGCATAAAGTAAGCTACCAGAATCTGTACCTTGCTGAGTTCGTATTTGTTAGCGTTAATAGTATTTTCGGTCAGATGTTTCGGTTTTTTATGAGGGGTTTATTGTTTTGGTCTCCCATCCCAACGCTAACCCCGCGAAACAGGGCTTGACTTCAGTTAAGTTTAGTATTACAAAGTTTTCGGATGCTCATAGGGCACACTTGTGGTGAAAAGAAGTTGTGAGGGAACTTGAAAATTATCAACATGTCAGACCAGAAGCCAATGTTTCTCGCTTCTCTTTTATTTGTTATTCTTCAGAGACTGGAATGCTGTATTTCAATACCACACAATTCAGTGCCTTCTGATTTTCTGTAGCACGTATCACAGGCAAGCCAGTGTATGCTTCACAGAAGCATCTAGTTGACTTTGGTGATGGACTTGAATGCTTGTGTGACACCTTCATGTAGCGAGCAATGTGTACATGTAGTTAAAAAAATAGGGAATGTATGTATTTGTACATGTACTCAAGAAAAATATTGCCCCAACAAGATTATGCAGTTTAAAAAAAAAACAGGGACCTGCAATCAAATGCTTCTGCTAATAGAATAATTATTCTTAACTTTAGAAAGAAGTTGGTGTACTTACTGCAAATAGCTGGCTTACATAAAGGCAAAATGATTTTGTGCTGGATGGATAGGTATTCTAATTTGTATGCTATTTTAATTATCGTCAGATCTTTTGATTGACAATCTACCCTCAACGCATTCTGCAGAGTCATGGCAGGGCCGCAAGATAACAGTTGTGTGTGCTGTCAGATTACCTAAAGGGGGAACAACTGCAAAATTCTCCTGGATGCATATTCCATCAAACACACCTGTGGCCAGAAAATATCATGATGACACAAGAAGCAAAAGCTACTTGACAATAACAACGTATAAAGATGAAGACTTTGAGGCACTGCAGTGCCAAGCAGAAACAGAAAACACTGTCAAATACCACGTCATTAACATCACTAGACTGAGTGGGTTGAAACTAAAATAAGTTGAACATATTTGTTTAAAAAAATGTAAATTTGGAAATCAAAGGAACAACTTAACTGATTTTAATGGACCACTTCTTTAAAGAGGCTTTTAGGAACATTAGAACAAAATGATCTTAATTGGGTTATAAAATTAATACAAACTGTCAAGAAGAAGATATGTTGGCTCTTTACAACCAAATCTTGGATGAAAATAATTTGTGTGTGTCTGTCTTTTTGCAATATTTGGCTTCTGCATTGAATATGACTCACTGGGATCTTTAGATCATAGAGAATTTATACCACCATAAATTTGCACATTATGTCCAGGATTGACCCTAACTAGATGCACATCCAATTTTGACATCCAACGTGAAGTGTCCCTTCAAGTAAGGGTAAAGGTTAGCATTAGTAATGATTACTTTAAGCTTTAGGTAAATGTAGCTGTTAATCTTTACTTAAAGGGCAGCTTTTGGGGGCACTCTTTGTCATGTTAATTGTCTGAGTTAATTGTCTGAGACAGGGGTGACGTTGAAGTTGGGGAGAAGAGCAAGGGGGCACTTCTTGATGCTTGTTGAAATCTGCGTGCGTCTAATTAGGCTCAATCCTTGACTTATATGAAAACCTCCACTCTTACTACAGAATAAGTTTAAACCGAAGGAAATTATGTTTACAAACAAATTTCTTCGAAATTTGTTTTTAAAAAAGTGTTTATATCAGGAAAAGTGAATTTTAAAATCGCTTATTTTCACTTTCAAATTTTGCGGGTTCCGCCATCTTGAATAATTGTGACGTGTTGCGGTTACCCCATTGTTCTGACACTAAGAGCTTTTGTCTAATAACAATAGGGCAACCGTAACAAGTCACAATCATTTCAGATGGCTAAACCCGCCAAATTTGAAAACAAAACTAGGTGATTCTAAAACTTATTTCTTTTGGATACAAAAACTCTCTTTGAAAATATTTTAGATTGACTTGACTGTAACAGTTACTTCCTGTGAATTAAATTATTTTTTTTGTTGAAGTGGAGGTTCCCTTTAAATTTGATTTAAGATTTTTTGTGACAATTTTTCATTTGATCACTGTGTTTCCATTGTAGGTTCTCCAACACCACCTAGAAATCTGAAGGCAGAGAGAATTTTTGGTAAGCAAAATGCTCGGCCTCTAATTCGGCTTCGTTGGGACCCTCCCCAGAGCAATGGAGGAGCTGGGATACAGAAGTACATTGTATCTTACATACGTAATGGACTATCATGGAAGGAATCCACAAATTCAGAGACTGAGGAAACTGTATTTAATTATCTCAAGCTTCCTGGTGGTAACATTTACAATGCCCGGGTACGGGCAAAGAACAAGGCAGGTGTCAGTCCACCATCAGCTGAAGTCGAAATAAATCTTGGTATGTTGCAACTTGTTACAATTAGGGTGCGTTTGTTTGGGAAAATCCAAAAGCAGATTTCTGATCTCGGATCAATGGATTCTTCAGCATCCAAAAAAATGCAAAATCCAAAAAAGGATTATTTTCCATGGCAATGCAAACAAATAAACCCATAATGGCGTGCAAATTTTAAAAACAAAAAAAATTATTTAGCAGTTAAGGTTGTTTTGGAGAAATTCTTAAATGAAAATGCCGCCAGAAAAAAAAACCTTAAGTAGTGATCAATAAAAAGAAATGACAAAAAACATGCTTTTTTTGCAATATTATTAACAATTGTTACAATGAATATTAATACATTAATGCTATCTAAGAACTATATAACTAAATTGTATTTAAAATTTAATTTATTAAAATTTTGGTCTGGCAGAATAAAATTCTGGCGGATTTAGATTTAATCTGAAGTATCCTCCTCGAGTGTGAATACTTTGGATTCATGATCCGTTTTTGGATTTCGCCAAAAAAAAAGTAAAATCCGTTTTTGGATTTTCCCAAAAAAATGCACCCTTAGCTAACAAATAAGTCTAATACTCAGGTAATGTAAGAAAAAGTGAACAAATAGATTTATTATTGAATAAGATGGATGTTGTTTGGAACATAAATATCTGGGGAAAAACAAAGAGCCCCTCCTTGCAATACAGCCCTCAAACTCAGTTAGCAAGGGGTATGCACCTGAGTCATCCTAAGTGTAGGACTTGCAAACAGCATGCAATGAATTTCTTTTCACACTGTGTTGGTTCACTTTAGGCACTTTGAATGTTATCTGAATGCACACAGCAACACTTTGAAACATAGAATAGTACTTTGGTGTTTTGAGGTGTCACTAATTTTGTTCTTATCCTTTTGAAAAAATCCACAGAAGATAGCCCACAAGTAGGTAGCTTTTCTGGGAGTGGGCAACTGCTCAGCTTAGAGACATATCTGCTGTTCCTGTCCTTCATGGTCTGGTCATTGTGATCTTGCTGCTAAGTTACCCATCTGTGCTGTGGTAATAATTATGCTGTGTATATATATAATTTATGGTCTGTTGATATCTGACTACCAAGTCATTATGAAGAGAGCTGCATGAAGATTGCTGAATGAAGATTTCAGGATGGTGAATTCAATCAAAATCTATCAGGAGAAGGATAATAATTATAAATAATAATAATAATAATTATTATTATAGGATGTTAGAACTTATATGGGTTCACTTGCAAAGGCAAACTCTTTCAGAAAACACTATAATTTATTTGGTCTTTTAAGAGTCATTTGTTGAGTGTGTTGCGTTGAGTTTAACTTATTTAAAACCAAAAGCACTCTTTAGCGTCAAGTTTGGAATATTTTTTACAATTATCAAGAACTGTGGAGAGCTTACACTGTAGATTGATTTTATAACAAAACTGGACATTTGATTACAAGATATTAATAGAAATAGAAAATTTATATATTTGTATTTAAAGTTAAAGTTATTAATAGTTAATTCTTTCCACACTACAAGTGTTTAGAGGAGTTCCTTGACAAGTGCAGTAAATTGAGCATTAAGCTGTTCCTAAAAAGCGTGATAAAGTGTAGGCTTCGATGGAACTGTAATTTGATACCAGCAGTTCACATATGTACATGGCTTAACCTTTTCACCTCTGACCTGCCCCCATTGCTCAGTAAAATTGTCTGGACTTAAGAGGGAAATGTCTAGAAGAAGTGTCACTCTTAGAAAGTAAAGGGTTAATTAATGAGATCGCAACTTGTACCTTTCTCATTTGTTTACTGAATCTTGGTTACTGGACTTAAATTTATGTGGAAAATAAGTGTGACGTCATGTCTCATATAAGAACTTTTAGCTTTTCTGTGGGAAATCAAGTTTTGTCCACAAAAGGGGGAGGATTATTATAGATTTTATTAAGACAGTTATTCCATTTGCCCATGCTAGATACCATAGTGGTTATAGCCAACTTGGCCCTCCAGTGCTCTTTGGGTAGGTGTTTAGCACCTGTTACCAACAAGGGTTCAAAAATTAATACATTGTTCAAGGTACGGGTCCATTTTGTATTAATAGGTCAGTTGGTTTAGCTTTCATACTTTTTGAGCCTTTTTTTCTTGGCTACTTTGCAGCAGTTTAAGTTCATATGACTACTCTAACTTAATTAACACTTTCACTCCCGAGGGGAATCCCCAAGTCTCAGTGGCCCTTACGGGAGCAAACGGGTTAAACAAAAAATTCATTTCCATAGTAAACATGTACTGATATACCCAGTTTTTAAGGCAGGGTGTCGACAAAGGATTAGAGTGGGGAAAATCCCCACTGATCCCACCAAACCATTATAAATTTCCTGTTAACTTGTTAGCTCATGTAGCTGACCTTGTAGAGTTTTTGACCCAAGACCCCCCAGGGTCTCCATTGTCGTGCAAAGAGACCCTGGAAACAAGGTTAGAGACCCCCCCTCTTATCTGGGACACTGCACACCATTACTTTTCCCTCAAAATGGACCGCAACTATAAATAACGAAAATCAGAAGTTAATTTAAATTCTTCTGAATTTATCTTAAAATTAACATTTGTTGGTATGTACAGCACAGTACTCTGTTGGTGTTGTTGTTATCGATCTGTAGAAGGATAAATACTGACTAATATTACAGCAGTTGTGATTTGCTCAGCAGTAAAAATCAACATAGTGTCAACTGAGTCCTGTCTTGTGTTTTTGGTTGTTCCAAGCTGTTTAGGCGTCATTTTGCAAGATCTTTTCTCGACTGCTGGTTAGAGAGTCAAGAAAATTGACAATTTTCTCAATGCCTAAAACAGCTTGGAACGACCAAAAAGAACATAACACAGGACTCAGTTAACACTTGGTTTGATCTTTCATTTGAATTATTTTCTTTTAAACTTTATTGCTGAGCAAATCACAACCGCCAAAATATTCTTCTGTATTTATCCTTCTACAGATCAATAGCAACAACACCAACAGAGGGTGGTCCACCTGTGTGTAAAGGCACTACAGGTTTTACAAAATACAATGACAAAATGTCACGGAAAATTTAAAGTCCCATATTGCCTCCAATTATTTATGCCATGAGTTGTTCAACTTTGTTACATTATTTTACACAAACATTGAGGTCACCCGTGGTAAAATTAATAGCTCTAAAATAGTTTTTGAGGTTTAAAAGTAGCCCCTAGAGTTTACTTACCGGTGGGTAAAACGTAATTTAATCCATTTTGCTGTGGAAAGGAACATGAGCCATTCGACTTAGTCCACCCGAATCAGTGCTGGGAATTCCATCCCCTACTCTTCATCAACAGTGCAGGTTCTTCCCCATCATCTTAAAGGGGCTAGGTCACGCTATTTTAGGTAATTTTGTTTAATTTTGTTTATTATGAGGTCTCAACGTCAAATTGGTAGAGCAAGAGTCTTTCATTTGCAAAATCACGGCCACATAAGAACTGAGAATGATTTTCCAGCTGTGTAAATGACATTTTGATATAGACTGATATAAATTTGAAAAAATGTGGGCCAACGTTTTTCAAATTTACCCAAATTCAATCCATTTCAATCCTCTCCAGTTTTGTCCATCCATGTCCCTTCTTGGCTTCCCTGTGTTTTGTTAGAGTTCTTCTATAGTTTTGAACAGTTATTTTGATATTTTCGTTAATTCTATGACCATTTGATCAGTGCTGAAATTGGCTAAAATTGCGTGACCTAGCCCCTTTAACCCATTAAACCTTTGACACCTAAACTGGCCTAAACCAGCCAGTATTTTACTCTGTCTAATGCCAAGAACAAGCAATGCAAGATTATTTACTTTTCATTTTATTTTGTACAAAGGTAACTGACTTTCAGATTTGTTAAACAAAAACAATTTTGTGTGCTGTTCGTTGTGTCCATCATATGTAGTTGACCATAGTTATGACATGAAACAAACTAGAACAGTGTTAAGCAGAAGGGAGTGAGAGATAAATAATTTTAAAAAGTGAAATGATTAAAACCTTGCTCTATTTCTAAGTCTTACACAGTAAGAGGAATTCTGTTTATCAGTGCATGCAGAAAATTTCTGAAAACTACAAACAATAAGAACTTATAAGAGTAAATTAAGAGTTATCTTGCCTGGAAATTATTACTTAAGAGATCAACTTAGAGTGACAAAATGTGTCCGCATATGGATAAGCCTATAAATACTTCTACTGACATCTAAGTAGAAGGCCTCTAACAAGGATCATGTGTCTTGGTATAAACAGGCATTCTTTATTAAAAAAGAAAGCCTGATCAAGTCAAGGTTGGTAAAATGCTGGTGAGAGAGCTATGTTACAAATGCATCCTGACTCTTGGTTTTTGAATCCTCTCTTCCAAACAAATAAACCAATGAACGGAAGCTGACGTCAAAACAAGATGCTTCTCAGCCTTTCCATTACAAAGAAAACACAAGTTAATACAGGCAGCATTTTAAGATCCATTTGTCATGTCTTCCATTTCTTCGTCAACATTTGTGTTGTGTTTGTTCCTTCCAGGCACATGACCTGTTCTTAGTAACATTTCTAATCTTTGAACCTCATCTAGGGAACGAGCATTTGCAATGGCAGCCTGGAGATGAAAGCAAAAAATACAAACAACTTAATAATCCTCAATGACAAGCAGAATCTGCTGGTATGGCTATTACTTCCTTTACATGCCAAAGACACCAACATAACTATTTTTTGTGAACAATATCAACAAAAAAGATTGATAAAAAAGTAGCTTGGTGTGGCAATGGCATAATGGCAATTGCACCAGCAATCCATTATTGCCGCCCAGGTTCAAATCAAGTGCACTGAGTTAAATTATTTGTGTTGGTTCCCTCCTCATCTTGCAGTCTTTTGGTCATGTAGCATGTAGTTGATTACAACTAGAGGATACCATTACTACATTCAAGTTTATTTGAATTTACACAAACGCATAAGAATGAAATGTGTGTGTTTAGAGAAGACAAGAACAGATGGTTTCATGACTTGGCGGCCATATTGGTGTACAAAACAATACAAAATTTATGCATGGAATATGCATAAAAATAGAGTTTGGTTCCCAAAGGAGAGAACGTCTATTCTTCTTGTACACCAACATGGCCGCTGTGACATCACGTGAAAACGAGCTATAAGAAGAGTTTACAAATTTAGAACAAAGCAATACTCTTGGAATGAGTTACACTGAAGTTACTGTCTTTAACACTTTCACTCCCAACAGTGTCACTTGGAGATTTTACTCTGTCTAATGCCAGTAGATTTTATTTGTCAATAGGGCCCTCTCATGGCTTATAGTGCGACGCGCCTTACTGTGGCCACCGAACAGAGGTTTTTGAAACTTATACGCAAATCAGGGTGTGCGAATTTGATTGACAGTCACCCCTCCTTGCAAAGTTTGCACGGTTGTAAGTTGAACACAGTTGGATGGATTGTTTGAGTTGACGTACTTACACATAGTTGTCAAATGTGAGAGTTTGTTGGGTGGCCACGGTAAGGCGCGTCGCACTGTAATAGGGAAAAGATAAAGGCCTGAATAGTCCCAGTTTAAGAACCTGAGCCTACTTCAGCAACACAGAGTGGGCGCTGCAGTTGCTGCAAGTGATGACATGGTCTCTTGGGTTTGGTGCACCATGGGCTCAAGAAGTACTTTTGAGTCATCCTTTGAGAGTGCCACCAGCAGATTCAATCAAAGCTAAACTGATCCGTAAAAACTCGCCGATCTAAAAGCCCCACTCTGAATTTAGCAGCTCAAATTTTGGAAAAAAAAGTTTTTTTGAAAGAAATCAAAAGAAATCCAAAGTCAAGTCTTGAGAAGGCGAATGTAAACTCACTATTAACATTGGAGTGGAAAATACTTCAAAGTCTTACCCACAATTTTAGCACTTTAATTTAATAACTCACTGAAAAACTACATGTACGTCCCAATTAACCCTTTGACGTCTAAACTGGCCAGACTTAGTATTTTACTCTGTCTACGCCAGACGATTTTAATCCTCAATGGGGAGCCCCTGGGAGTCAATGGGTTAATGAACATCTTTTCTACCAGCTTTGACAAAATTAATGATTGATCTCTTTCTGGTATTTGTTGACAGGAATTTCCTATTCAACACAGTTTTTCCTTAGCTTTTTGCATGAATGGAACATTTAAAGCTTTGTAACTAAGCATTGGATCGGACCCCGGGATCAAATGTGATGATTTAAGAGTTTTACACAAAGCGATTATAAGCTGCATGAAACATTGCCCAGTGTAACAGGGTCTTTATTATTTTGTTCGTCAGTAGTTGACACAAGACTATTTGTTCCACAAGTTTGCTATCAAAGTGCTAAACGGTGAAGACACAGTGGGCCATTTAACACGCAGGGGAGCAGGGGGAAGCAGGGGTGGCGCAGTGGTTAGAGCACTCACCTCCCTCCAATGTGGCCCGGGGTCGATTCCCGGTCCCGGAGTCGTGTGGGTTCAGTTTGTTGTTGGTTCTCCCCTTGCTCCGGGAGGTTTTTCTCTGGGTACTCCGGTTTTCCCCTTTCTCAAAAACCAACACTGCCAAATTCCAATTTGATCCAGAATGCACCGACATATGTAGAACGAGCTCCTGAGCACTCTTTAGGTGTTCCGTGGGTAAACAAATTCCATTTCCATTCACCATTTCCATTACTCGAGAATAAGGTGGTATTTTCTTGCTCGTGGGTAATTTAATGAAGACGGTTTAACGCTTTTAGGGGCGACAACTGTAAGCGCTGTAATATTTAAAGCTTACTCTTACATGAACAACAGTTCTTTTAGGAGCCAACAAACTTACTTAGGTTTGTGTAATATTTTACATTCTTTTCCATAAAAGTGTCAGTTAACGGAAATTGGCGTTGATGTTCCCGCAGATAAGCCGCACCCCCGATTTCTAGCGACGATTTTTGGAAAAAAGGTGCAGCTTACCTGTGGTTTTTACAGTACCTTAATTGCTGCAACATCCCTTGTGGGCGGAGGCAAAGGTCTACTTGGTAAAGGTCTTGCACCAGCAGGACCACCAGGAACAAACCTGCAGAGAAGCAACTTAGAACCTCATCTTATGAATGCAAAATATTTGTAGACCTTTGGCAAATTATTGGTATTTCTGAGCACTTTTATCAAAGGACCCACATGTAGTAGACTTTCATCAAGTTAACATTGGACCGTTACCTTAACGTTTCTAAAAACAGAAAATCCTGAAACTTTTCATTGGCGTACAGTGTACACAACATTAATTTTGTGCAGACTGTACTTGTGATAACAAAATTTCACACAAAAAGCCAAATTAAAAACCATCTCAAAGAAAAGAGGAAGCAAGTTGTGACTGCCGTCATGTATATCATTGCCACAACAAATTTTGACTAGCATGCCTGGATACTACCTTACACAAACAGAGAAGTCTCCAAGCATTATTTATTTTGATTCAATAGTGTTCGTCTTTGCGAGTTTTCCACAAAAATCAATGCAAGTTTTGAAGTACATGTATGTGAAACTTACGTTTTTGCCTTTTTACCCCTTGGAGCACTCTCTTGCCCTCTTTTGCCACTGAACATTCTCTTGGCAGCCTCTCTTTCCTTACAAAAAGACAAGCCTAAAATATGACTATAACATAGAAGTAATCTCTTGGAGGAAAGCAACAAGGGTTCATACTTAAGGTGAACTGGTTCTTGACTACTGTACATGGTGATGGTACTACAATTCTCAGTTGAGTATGACACTAGGGAAGTTTGGTAACAAAGTTTCATCGTTAAAGTTACCATGTTGTCAAGGGCAACTTGCTTCGTTTCCAAGAGTAACTTTTCGGGGTTTGACGTCATTTAACTGGTAACGGTCGCCAGTTTGAATTTAAACCTTACCATTTGTAGATTTTGGCGGGCTCATTGCTCGCTCGTGATGTCAAGGCCCTAAAAGTTACTCTTGGAAACGAAGGAAGTTGCCCTTGACAACATGGTAACTTTAACGCTGAAACTTTGTTACCAAACTTCCCTAGTGTCATACTCAACTGAGAATCGTACTAATACAAGGTGTAATGCATTGGAGGCAAATGACATGCTATTTTTCACTGGCTGACAAATATGTAAATGAACAAAAGTTTGTTTAGTGGTGCCAATAATTTTCGTAAATCCCTTCTCAGCTACAAAAGGTTTACCCATGCTTACTACGATGATTAACAATGATATTTATTACTTGTATTGCACAAATGCCATGAAATGTATACACCCATTACAATTCTATGGATAAACTTAACTGTAGCATTACCAAAAGCTACAGTTCACAAAACAGGTAAAAAATTATTGTCATTTGCACAAGTGCTCCCATCTCCCAGATGCAATGTTCACTTAATTTGAGTTGAGGTGCCTCACTGTACATGTACTGGTAAATCAACTGAGATTAAAGTTAAGAATAATGGCTTTTCCCACTTACTCTTTGTTTTATCCTCTGAAAATCCAGTACCCTTAACTGTGGAAGTTTATTGATGACATACAATCTATAGTGAGGTTTGTTCGTGACTGGGTTTCGAAGTAAGCTGTAAATACATGTCAATTGATAAAAGAAATCAATCAATGCACTTTTCCTTGAACAACGAAACTGGTTACATTGAGGTTTATATGTTCGATTTTATGAGAACTTTCTCTAAACTCAAGGACAAAATGTCTGCATGTAGAACAACTGCAGAACCAAAACAAAACTATTAATTAAGCACTTGAGGCCCTGATTTTTTGAGTATCCACAGAATACAAGATTAGTATGCACGTGCATGCCATGAACATTTAAGAAAGAAATTAAGAAATTGCCTTTTTATTTCATAAAAAATTGGGGGGTCGACTTATACACAGGTAACTATGGTAGTTAACAATTAGACCCGTAGCCCGCGAGGGCTACGGGTCAATAGCCCATGAGGCGGAGCCGAATGGGCCATTGACCCGTGGCACTCTCAGGGATCAATGGGTTAATTAAATGAATATTGACTCAATTGTTACTAAATGACTGCTCACCTCAGGTATCTCAGAGTCTTGACTGATTTGAGTGGATCCAACTCTTTCTACAAAAATACAAGTTGTCACAAAAATATATTTAAAACATCCAATGTCAATAACAGCTGACCAGCAGTATTTGCTTATAAATAACCACATAAAACTGACGTGCCCCAGTCTTGTTAAAATAAACCCATAAATAATGGATACACATTCTACTGAACCTTGGACAAAGGACTTAAGGATGGCGCCTACTAATTCAAAGGTATCTTTGCCCCATTTTATGATTATGAAGGAAATGTAGATCTTAACAAGTGTTATTGAAATCCAAAGAGAAAATTGGGGGTAACCATGCATTTTTCAAAGATAATTCATTAATAATAATTTGTAAAAAGCTTTAAAATACAAGGCAATGGATGGTGTTCTTTCTAAAAATGAACCTTAATTATCTCAAAAAAGGCATTGTTACCCCCAATTTTCTTTTTGGATACAAAGAGTATTTACTGGGATCTACTTTCTCCAGATAGTTTTAAACCGCGCAAAAATATCCCTGTATGAGATGTGCAGAACGTATGTGCAATAACAACAGTGTGTAGGCAACGTCCTTAACAGTAAGTGTCATTACCGTAGTTACTCGATTAAACATGGCAGTTAAATTTTGAGCGTGTCTAATGCTGCATTTATGTGTAAAGTATTCAAGGGAGACCTTTATTCAGGGCCCGCAAGCATTCATTTCACAATCATATTTCTTAAATCACTGACAGCAATTACAGTAGAACCATTGAATGAAATTTTCCTTCCCTGATTAAACATCGCATTATTCTGATTGGGGCAGCATGTCTGCATCTATTTGAGGCTGGCATTTAATCAAGTAAATAATACACCCTATGCAAAATGAAAAGGGACTGGGAGCGATACGTGCGAGAACGAGGCTAGTTGGGCCTTGTTCTGTTTACATTGTTTACTCGTGGTAAAAATGGCTGCTGATCAAACTGTAAGTGCCAACCGTCTTTCCGAGGGCGATATAGCAGGAGCATCTCTTCAAGGACGAAATCCTACAACACTCACCACGGATGAGCTTCGCTTTTGGTTAAAATGTCGTGGCGACCCGGCAAAAGGATTAAAAACAAAGGCACAGTTAGCAAAAAGGCAAGTAAGCTTATCGATGTATTTCTCAGTAGTCGTAATAATAAGGGCTTTTTTATACTGTACTTGGTTAAAAGGATTCGATATTTAACATGTCTTATTTCTTATTTCAAGTAGAGATCAGGAGATTTAATGTTTATTTCCGTCGCTTACCTGTTTCTGCACAACTAACTGGTGTGCTAATTTTTCCGTAGAGTACTTGAATATGTGGCTTCTGGTCGTGATAAAGATGTTGTGGATCCGGACAAGAACCTTATTTACACGCGTCGAAAGCAGAGACAAGAAAAATTACAAACTCGAAATGATCCGTTGCTAAAGGAAAGTACTGTAAGGTTTCCATCGACTGGGTGGTCAACAAGCTTACAACGAATGCCATTGTTTACAAAGGCAGAAATGGATTTGCATGTCTCTCAGTCTGGGAAAAACATTGACCGAAGTAAACAGAGCCATACAGTTCCAACAAGCATGAAAAAAGCCAAGACGTTCCTTGAAGACGAATACTTAAAGGACGTAGTTGCTGCTAGTGACAATGAATATTTCTTTTTTCAATGTTTGTGTCATCATAGCTTTAAAAAAAATGAAGCCCCTCATAAATTAAAAGTTGCACTTTGTTTAGTGAGTGGAAGTGTAAAGTATGCTTCATGTACGTGCGTGGCGGGATCTGCTGGCTTTTGTAATCATGTACTTGCACTCATGATGAAACTTTGTAAGTTTAGCTTGTATAGCTGTCAAAATGTCAAGGAGTTGGACCATGAATCTGATATGGCACAACCTAAGGCATGCACCTCCAGTTTACAGCTGTGGCACAGACCTGCAAGAGGGGAAAAAATCAAGCCCCAACCTGTCATGGAACTCAATGTAAAGAGGTCCAAATTAGATAGCGATTATGATCCTGATAGTGGTGTGAGGTGTTTATTGTATGAAGCTAGGAAAAACTTGAGCACACAAACAGCAGATGAAGTTATGTTGAAAGACAAGCTTCAAAAGATCAATCCTAAATTTGCCCTGTCTCAAATCATTTCTCCTGGTGGTACTAACTTACAGGAAACAAAATTTGGAAAATCTCCGAGTGGTTCATATGCAAGTTATCAGTTACAGTTTTCCGAATCCAATTTTCAAGTTTTCTGCAATATTGACTCAGTGCCTAGAGCAGACGGCAATCATGGTAATGATGACCAAAATGCTATATCTGCGTTTCCTGCATTTCCTTTGCAACATTCTGAACAGTACAAAAAGCCAGATGGTTTGAGCAGGAACCAAGAAGCACTCCTGGATCATTTGACTGTTGATGAGGTAAAGCTCAATAACATAGAGAAGACTACAAGAGAACAAGCAGCCTCCCAAGAATGGAATGCTGAAAGAAAATTTCGGTTTACAGCTTCTAATTTCCACACCATTGCAAAAAGGAAAAGAAATCATGCCTCTTTAGTAAACAATCTGCTTCATCCCAAGCCATTTACTTCCAAGCAGACAGAACACGGGAAAACCTATGAACCTGTAGCCTTGAAAGAATATGGAAAATATATGTTTGCAGCTAGGAATCCAGTTACAGTGTTAAAAAGTGGCCTTGTTGTGAGTATGGCCTGTCCAATTTTGGCAGCATCGCCAGATGGCAAGGTCATTGATCATAGTTGTAGTAAGCCTTTTGGACTAGTAGAGGTTAAATGTCCCTTCACTAAGTTTCATGTAAGTCCTTTAGATGCATGTGCAGATGAAAGTTTCTTTTCAGAAATGTAAATGGACAGCCAAGACTGAAAAGGGGACATCAGTACTACTTTCAAATACAGGGTCAACTTGCTGTTACAGGGGCTAGCTGGTGTGATTTTGTAATTTACACCAGCAAAGGCATGAGTGTAGAGAGGATCACATTTGATCCTCAGTTCTGGGACACATTGAATGAATGCCTTAAGAACTGCTACTTCAATCATTTTATAGAGCCAGCCGCTTTAGAATTCTGTAAACATTAGAAAAGCGTGTCATTGTTGTTAAATTGTAGCAATGACACATATGTCTAAAACAGAGTATCAACCTTGATGTCTTTCAAGATAAAACTTTTGTAAGATTAGTTTCTTTATTCTCAGTTCTTGAGCACAATGACTGTACGAAGATAAATGACAGTTTACTAGCTCCTAGCGCACAAAGATGCCGAAACCCTAGTAACTCTTCAGTTTTTCGAGAAGTTCTTTGAAATCTTCTGTCGTGTTTCCTTGCGTATCCGTGTCGTTTTGCACATCATGATCAGCAGAGCTACCAGCCGCCGATGAAGTGCAGTTATCAGCGTTGGTTTCAGTTGCACTAGTTGTTTGAGATACTATCAACTCTGTGTCTGTATTCAACGTAAACATACGTTTCTTAGGAGGCTTTCTCTTTAGCGGAGAACTTTGTGACCAAGAAAAATGTGACACGACCCCTTCCCTGACATAAATACGCTGGCCTCTGACAGACTTAACAAAGTCCTCAGGTTTAAAGTGACGAGAGCAAATCTTAGTGTTTGGTTGACAGTAAAATCCTTACATTCGTCGCGACGAATAGCATGCAGCCAACGTTTCTTGAGGTTCACATCATCTGGAAACTTGAAGTAGGAAATTTTCTTTCCATTTTCAGTCCTGTACAGCTTTTTGGTGCATTTGGGAACACAACAATTTGCCGGCATATTTAAAATTTGGCGCCCTTCGCATCAGGCGGCCATTTTTCCTTGGCCCAACTAGCCTCGTTCTCGCACGTATCGCTCCCAGTCCCTTTTCATTTTGCATAGGGTGTATACGGTATTCTTAATTACAAATATATCAAGTTGTACATGTACATACCAATTCCTGCATGTTGTTCGATGTCATGACTATTGTCTCTAACTGAGGGAGACTTTGCTCGAGATTTTCAGTGATTCGACTAGAAAGAGATAAGAAATTGGAAACTTAAGTAAATAACGATTATGTTGAAGAATGTTTTTTAAAATTACAACATGGAAGATTTATCTTCAAGTAATGCTGGTGAAGATTGTCTTTAAAGTAAAAATAATTTATCTTTGTCATGTTGACTATTAATTTACTATAAAAGTATACATTGTATGTTAATGGGGGCATAGTTTTTCAGTGAGTGATTAACCCATTGACTCCCAGGGGTTCCCCATTGACGAGTAAAATCGTCTGGCCTTAGACAGAGTAAAATACTAAGTCTGGCCGGTTTGGATGTCGTTGGGTTATTAAGGACGTTCGCGCGAAATTTTTTCAACATTGATTTTCTTCTGAAACTGTTACCACTGTAAGATGATGAGTTAGTTATGTCAGAAATTGGGGGGTCACCGACTTCGTTTTGGAGAGAACATGTCCGGAAAAACACCCAAAATGTGACAAAATCAGGCTTCGTTATCGAATAAGGCCAGTGTCTGTAAACGCAAATATATTGTAATTAAATCTTTGAAGTGAAATCTTCTCTGCCAAATATTGTTTAAGTGAACTAATTAAGTGAATTTAGTCAACTGGTGAGGTTCCCTTAAAGATCAAGTTCGCATTTAGCGACCACAGTTTCACGCGCCTTGCAGCCGCAAGATGGCAGGATTTGATGTCCCGTGAGCAGAAATCTTGAAATTTTTTGAACTTCCCACATTGATTTTTGGACAAAGTGGAGATAATTGTAAATAAAATCCGTTTCTGGAAAGAAAAATAGGGGTCACCGAACGTCCAAGACCGTTAAATCCATGCAAAGCTATAGCAATGGCCTTTTGCCCTATCAGTTCTTATTTTATTACTTAGCGCGCGCGCTCGTGTATGACGTGGCGTGTGCATTTGCGTGCGCAGTAAGGATGCGCAGAAACAATTGGCGCGAACGTCCTTAAATTGTAAAATAATTGTAAGTTGTACAAGTGAAAGCTGCATCAAAAACTTGCAGCTAAAAGCATGAACTAAGCCTACAATCTTTCCATAGAAAATACTAAATGATCAAAGATGGTGCACGTACACAAATGTATTCTGTATGAAAGTTGCAAGCAGACCAGAAATCATCAAAAAGCATGTACATGTAGTCATGTACATTGTACATGATCACATGTTTTAAAACTTGTGAAAATTTGGTAATTGTCCAAACAATGACTTTCCATAACTGCAAAAATGGATCCCTGCATGCTTTACTAAAAAAAAAATCATGCAACTGGAATAAAGACATGAGCTCAAAAAAAATCTTTCTTATCAGAATAAAGGGTTCATGCTGGGTTTTGTCTGTAAACTTCCAGGGGCATTCAAGGAGTTTTCAAAAACCAGGAATTGAGTTTTCAAGGAGTCTTTATAAGAAGATTTCTATGCCATACACAGTGCTTCAGTGTTTTCCTTGCTGAAAAAGCCTACCTTGATATTCCTTACCACACTGCAAGTTAAACGCTGCTGCACTCATGGGCATTTTAATTTTTGGTTTTAATGTTTCCTTAATAGTCAATTTTGGGCTCAATTTTTGAAATGTCTCTTTAACTTAGCATGATGCAATCTCAACAATTTCACCCAAGCAAAAATTCAAGGAGTTTTCAAGCAGTTTTCCACAAAATCCATTTTCTCATGGGGTTTTCAAGCACCCTTGAAGTCCAAAATTAAATTCCAGGGCTTTTCAAGGACTTCAAGGAGTAGCATGAACCCTGAGAATAATATTGCTTACTGAGCTTGCTGTGCCTAAGGAAAAGAAAGGAAAGGAACAAGTGTCTAGTAGATTTAGCGCTGAAGCACTAATTGGGGACACTGTAAATTGAAATTAACAATTAACACAAATCAAGTCAAATGTTGTTTTTTGAGGAGAGGGGAAACCGGAGTACCCGGAGAAAACCTCTCCGTGCAGAGTAGAGAACCAACAAACTCAACCCACATATGACACCGAGTCTGGGAATTGAACTCGGGCCACATTGGTGGGAGGCGAGTGCTCTCACCACTGTGCCATCCCTGCACCCTAAAACATTGGTTGACAAAAATACATGTACATGTCCTAACACCACAAGGGTTACTTCAACACTTTTTTCTTTTTCTTTTCTTGGTAAACCATGTTCTGTCAATTAAGACATCATCATGTTATTTAAAACATCATGACTTGACATCTTATGTAGTGTTTATAAAATAGGTAAAACAAGGTAACATCATCTTGGTTAAGGATATACTTTTAATCTAGGTGACGCCATGATAAATGTATGTCGTTTATTCATATTCTTGAAGTATTTAGTTAATAGCTCACCTCCATCTTGTGATGATCCAATGAATTTACCACCACAATATATATTAGAAAATGTTAGAATTTGTTTGTACATGTAAAATACATCTTCAATATTTATTTCATTTAATTTTGATCTTGACTCTTAAATTTTCAGATGCCAGGGGTAGTTTTGCAATCATCAGTCACTCAAATTGCATACCTTCCAATACTCAAGCATCCAGGTAAAACAAAAAGTTATTTAAGGGAAAAAGATATTACAAAGTGACTAAATTCTGAAGAACATGGGTCCACATGTGAAAGTTACATACTGTAACACGTTTTCCCATAATTTTCCAGTGTATCCAATGGTTCTTGGAAAAAGTTGGGAATAAAGATCTAATGACTCATAAATACATGTAACTAAACAACTCACTACATTTAGATTAATTTTTTTAATGGCACTGGTGTCTCACAAACCATTGTTATTTTTATCCTTGGCATTGTCATGAACAAGGGTATTCTACACTAAAAGGGCTATTTTAATAAGGACATTTACGTAATTCATTTGCTTCTTTATAACAAGCTCTTTCAAAACCTGAATGTTGAAAAACTTATTATTCAGATACATGCATGAACAGTTCCGCTCAAAGGTAAGTTGACAGTCTCGACTTGATCCTCGAAACTCGATTCTCGCGTCGTGAAGGTCGACATGTTTGAGTTTCAAGACCCGAGAATCGAGATTCGAGAGTCGAGAAAGATGAACATGCATAAACTTGAAAAGAACTCGCAGGATGCAACAAGTTTGATGAAATTAAAAATAAAAATTAAAAAACACTCTACAGACCTTGATACATGTTACATGTACAGAGCAGCTAAAAAAATTATTTGTACAAATTATTAAATTAATACCATAAAAATAAATAATATATATAATTATTTTTAAAAAAATTAATACCATATTCTGTTGTTGTTTAACAGCAAGCTCTTCAGTCTTCTGAGAAGAGGAAATCCTTCAAGTTTGCGGATGTCATTTTCTGACAAATCAATGGTATCAAACTGGTCCTATAAAGAAAAATAAAGTGTTTATGCAAATTACAAATGCCAGGAAAAACAAGCGAACGGCGTACTTCGCAAGGAAATTGAACATTCCCATTTCTCACAACGGAGAAATGATTGAATTCCTTAAATTTCAAGGTAAGCTGTTATTTTTGGACTTTTGTAGTCGAATGATGTCATTTTGTCAACAATTATGTCCAGCTTGAGGAGTTAAGTCTTGAATTCCCACGTTTTGCGTGGCATGATCTGAGCTGTTTTTTAGGCAAGACAATCGGCCACAATTTCGATCTGTTGCCAGTGATAATTAAACATTTCAGTCGAAGTTCAGTTTGTTGCATGCTTTCCAAGTGAATTTCAAGCATTGGTTTGCTTATCGTGAGCGAAGTGACAGAGAATCCAACGGCAAAGTTTGTTAAGTTTTTGTTTTGTGTGACCCTGCTGATATTAATTCTGGGCACGCACATGTCATCGTCTCGGTTCTTGCTTTGGACGCAACTTGTCTTTTTTGAAAATTATGCAACTCTTTTGGAGTTAGTGTTAAAAATAAAGTGTTGAACATGAAACTTGAATGTAAAGACCTAATCGGCTAACTCAATGTTGTACCCAATTAAATCTCCCGGGACTAAGATTCTTTGTGTATTGTATTTGCATGATAATGTAGCATTCATATTTAAATGATATGGAAATACCTGGAACAAAACGTTTTAATCCCAAAGGATTTGAATTGAGTACAACATTGATTTGGTCTATTCAGTTGCTTGATTATTAACATTGGCCAAGGCGAAGTCACGACTGCACGGGCCGACGATGAACTGTGTATCGATTGCCTATATTTGTTTACTCTTTTGTTCCTAAATTACACCTCAAGTGTTGCTAAAATATGTAATGATCTTTTTGTTACGGAAAACTGAGATTCAGATCAGTTTTTTTTTTAATTGCTGCAGAGATCTAGATCATTTATCAACTGGAGCTAACAGTTCCCACAGCGTACGGATTACTCGAGGCGTTTTCAGATGTGGTGGATGGAGCTTTGATAGCCCATACATTTTGATCGATGAATTAACAAGCATAACAGTTTCAAAGAAATTGATCATTTTACTTTAAGTACCTATTCTAGGGGAGGGATGAGACTTTATTTTTGTGCAATTTAGAAATCTGAAAGGGTACTGCAGCAGCAATTAAGAGACAATAGATTGAGTATTAATTCTTGAATACAGTATTAATTAGGTGGACCCCCAAAATTTTGCAATGGACCCTCAAATTTTTCAAAGAGGGGTCCAGTGGACACTCAAATTTGAAAACCTTGATCTCACATCTCTGTTGTGAGCACCTCTGAATGTAAAGATACTGAGTTTCAATCCTACTTGGGGAAAATCTCTCTACCATGAGCAGAGAAATCTTACGCATGTGCAGGGAAATCGTGTTCCCCCCCCCCCCCCCCCCAACTGAAAAAAGTCAGAGCTGAATCCTATACTTTGTGCATTTGAACAAAGTAATAAGATTGAAGTTGAATGATTCTGTGATGAAATTTGAGCCTTAACGGCGCATTCGATTGACCCTATTCCAGAATAAGAATATGTGGAGTGATGATTAAAACAGTATGTTTGGCGCATTTCGAAGCTGCAAGGATGATAAAAATATGTTTAAAATAGCATTTTAGCAAATTTAATGTGAATCTCCACAAAAACGGAGGATTTCCAACTTGTATTCCATGTATTCCTATTCCTGAATACAGTCAATCGAACACATCCTAAGATTCATTCCAAATTTCGAAAATGCTTTACAACACAAGCTTACCGTACTACATTCATTTGTTCCTTTACTATCAGTGCATGTTTGATGCCAAGTTTTGTAAACAGTCATGCCTCACCCTTTAAGATGATTTAATGCCCTTGTCCTTATATCTTTTCTCAAAAAATTGTATTTCTTTTGTCAGTTAAGTTGAAGTGATAAATTATTTCTTGAGATTATCATATTTTATTAAAATTATGTATACATACCAAGGTTGCTCCCAGATTTTCAATAACAGGAATTTTGTAACCTATCGAAAAGAAATCATGATTACATGAGATACAATGTGCAAGCTGTGGGATATAATGTAATAAAAAATAACCACACTACAGTTTTCCAAGTTTGAGTCAAATCACAACTCCGGGTCACAACTACACTTCGCAAGTGTCTTAAAAACTGAAACTTCATATGCAGTTATGGCTCCAAACTTTCGACGTCGTCTTCAAAGTTGCTTTGCGGATAAGTGGCGCTAATGACGTGAAAAGCAAAATTGCACCGTTCTATAAAAAGTAATTACCTCTAAACTCAGTTATCTGAGACGGTAAAATAAAACTTACCACGGAGATCGAGTTCTCTGTCTCTCAAAGCATTGGTGTATTGAGGACTTTGCAGAATGAGATCTGCAGTTAATTTCATATTTTACGCAGATTTTCGCCAAAACAAACAAAAAAAAGATAGAGTGGCTTTCGATTCACTCTTAAAAAGGTCTTTAGTCTTAAGAGCTAGCAAAGTCTACAAAATTTAACGTGAAAAACCCCGTTTTTGTGAACAATCAACCAGGTAAATTGCACGCCATCTTTGAAATGAACACGACACGTGACGTTGCTCGTGCCAGTTTCCCATCGGAACTGATGGGACGCCTGGCGATTACAGACCACGCGTGAAAAAAAACATGGTGGCACGGTTTGACTTTGTTCCCGTTGTGGAAGTTTCAGCTGCTAACTTTTCAGAAGTGTGGCCTTTTATGGTTCGTGCAATAAATGAATCATCCTTTGTGGCTGTGGATACGGTAGGTACACAGTTAACATCGTGCGTCAGACATGCTTGACCTCGAACAGTTTCCTAAGATCCACGATACCTGAGGGCCTCTGTAATCATCAGTTACTGGTATCCCAAAACAGCAGAACGTTCTTCAAACTCTCTCACCATTTTCATGCTAGGGTCGCTGTTTGACAACAATTATTTCATTGCTGCTTTAATCCTCGTGATCTTGTGCTCTCCCTTTACTCACTGCAGGCCACGTCCATCTTTCTTTCTCGACACGTACAATAGGGCGGATGATGACCCTGGGTGTTTTCCTCCATTTGTTACAATGATTCTCCACACTTCTTGATCAATCCTTCTTAATTCTGTCAGCGGCCAATGCTGCGTCCACGTGGGATACTTAAGGACCACTAGTGCACACTGATTAGAGGCAACCACATGATTGGCATCTGATAACGGACTCGACCAAATTACTGACAAACGTTGTAGATATGCCTTTTCAGCACACTCCAGTGTTCTCTTCCTGACGTACATTCTCGAGGATTCCAAGAAACTTGTACTGTGAATCTTCTTCCAGGGGTTGTACCGCTACTGTATTGCTGACTTTTATTTCAGGGATCTCTTGTTTCATCTCACTTTGTTTCACGTGGATTACGTACATTGCACTTCTTGGGGTTTTAGCTGTAGACCAATGTCATTCATGCACCTGTTGGTGTTCTTCAGTACGCAACTGAGTTTATTTTCAGATTGGGCATATACTTTTAAGTCATCAATATGCAGTTTATCCGTTATCTCAATGAGTAGATTATCTACAGTCCCACTGCAATTCTTTCTCGCACTGCATTGTTGACACGTGATTGGCTTTTGATTTTCACTAGCGAAGGGCCCAGGTTTTGGTATAAGAGTTGTTTGCCGGCCAGCAAACCATTCAGGGTATTATTATGTGACAGTTGTAAAAACTTTTCTATGCCAGAAGAAAATACACAGGCTGGAGCATTAGACGTGGCCCAGACTACAAATAGGAATACAGAATCTTGCTAAACTTTTGTTTAGCTGGTGTATCCTGGATACTGCTGAGCCATCTCCCACCTCAAAGGACTGTACTTTGCTGTCTTCTCCTCGGTTTTCTTCAGCTGGTTGTCCATCCAAGGGCACAGCATCTCTACAGCTACCACCTCTTTCTTCCTGAAGTCAATGAATCACGCAGCTACTCTGTTTTGCTTCATGTGACTGTGCTCCACATACACTGGAACATCCCAGAAGGCCTTGGCCTCCTGGGACTCATAGACTGGTTTAGGATCTACGGACGAGTACCAGTTGGAAACCCCCGTCTATCAGTTCCAAATCCCTCAGCTTCTCGAAAAACAAGACCTTGAGAGCGGCATTGTGTCTTGACAGGGACTTGTTTTGTGCGAAAGCCGGGCAGCCAGCCAGCACATGGGGGAGACTCTTGGGTACTTTGCTACACATCCTGCACGTAACATCATTGTCCTGCGTTGTTTTTGCTTTCCTCGCTGTATACAGCTTTGTCAGTGTAAGCTGCTCATAAAACTCTACAATCCCCGCAATAGTGTGTTAGGGTGCCTCCGCCCTGTTCCTCAGCAAGTCCCAGCAGCCCCTCTGATTCAGCTCGTCGTCTTCCACCTTACCGAGAGAAACTTTCCTTGCCACCTCTCCTTTTGGATATTTTCGTGCCGCTCAGCTGTCGCAGCTCTCTTTAAGTGCCCCTTAACCTTGTCCAATGGTACTTCCTGCCCATTCTTGTCTTGGCACTTAGGCTTATTATTATTATTATTATTATTATCATTATCATTATCATTATCATTATCATTATCATTATTATTTTTATTATTATCATTATTATTATTATTATTACCCACATTTCACATTCTTTGACTGTTGGGGCTCTCAATTATCACTGCACTGCTGTTCTTTTCCAAGACTTGGCATGGTTGTTGCTCATGTTGGTGTGAGCATGTTTTCCTGGATCTCCTCAATGGTTAGCACAGGGTGTCTTTCTATTAGTATTGCTTGGTTGACTTTGTTGCACATCTAAGCAGATTGCTGTTGTTTCTCAACAACAACAACAACTAGGGGGTTAATCCAACTTGCTGGCCCATTATCTTTGTCAATGACATCAAGGTGCGTAAGTTCGTCTAACTTTTTAATTACCTTCTTTCTTAATTTTGTCAGTCCTTGTCTTTTTTCAACACATTGATGCAGATGTCTCCTGTCGATTCTTTATTTGGACTGCTTCTCTTGCTTCGTTTAACAATAAACCTCAATAAAAATATTATGCTCTTTTCCAAATTTTGTGCACACAAGTGACCATGTTTATCACACTTCCAACAATTTCCAGTTGCTTACTACCGTGTTGTTGACTACATCACAATTTTGGTTGCCACAATTTACTTTTTCCTCACTCACAAGAATCAGCGCTTCTTTTTGACAATATGTATTCATAATTTATAGTAATTTCTTAAGAGGAATACTCTATTTTTGGGAAAGTCTGCTCTTCACTTTTTTTCCCCATACGATGAGAAATCACAATCACCCTAAGTTACTAGTTAAGCAATAGAGGACGTTTTCCATGTTTCCATAGCCTCATCTAAACACAAGGGGCAGTTGGGAGAATTCAAGACATTTATGCAAACCCTCTACTGCATCTCGGGTTTGCATAACTGTCGAGAATTATCCCAACTCCCCCAGTGTTAAGATGAGGCTATGGAAACACGGTAAAAAGTCCTCCATTGCTTTTATAAAATATTTCTCAAGGATAATTCGACAAATGAAGGAATATGCTGGCTGTTTTTTTACTTCTTGATTGAAAGACATTTTCTTGACACACGCTCACTACCAACCGATCAAAACGCGCGCCTGACAATACACTGTAGATGTACAATTAGATGTAGACTGGAAAGTTTTTGTCACAGGGAGTGCCTCACTTGGACAGGCCCTGGTAACGATCGGGTAAATCATAGCTTGCGAACGCAGAGGTATTTCCGGCGGTCGTTTCTCACCCCGGGCGCCGGAAATACGTCTGCGTTCGCAGGCGAGCGGGTTCACCGTTCGTTTGCCATTGACGTACATTGAGTGATAGGCACGGAAGTTTCTTTCCTTTTTTTTTTTCGTGATTTCAGTGAAATTATGGGTCTCTCTGACAAATGCTTCGTTTGCAACAAAACGAGAGTTCTAATCGGCGTTGTTGTAGCTATCGTGATATTGATTATCGGTCTTGCTATCGGATTGACTGTTAAGAAGTACCAAGCCGAGAAAAATCTGCCATACGCCACGGAGAAATGGGAGCTCCCAACTGAGTATCGCGCCCGAAGACCCAAAGGTATCGATGTTTACAAAGACATGCTTTATTTGAGTCCTAGCGGGGACGAAATTGGTCACGCAAGAAAATGTGTCGCATGTACCTGGACTGTGTACATGTTGAACAAGGACGAAGAGATAGCGGTTGTGATTAAGAGGAAGATTTGGAGTTG
The DNA here is from genome assembly GCF_036669935.1 of Montipora foliosa. Taxonomy (NCBI): domain Eukaryota; kingdom Metazoa; phylum Cnidaria; class Anthozoa; order Scleractinia; family Acroporidae; genus Montipora; species Montipora foliosa. The sequence goes on along the minus strand of NC_090878.1, from coordinate 6,507,357 downwards.
GACAGACAAGTACGATATTGAAGAACAATGGAAAACCAACTCGACCAGTTACAGGATCGAATACAGTTGGAGCGGTTCAGGATTCACCAACGAGGTTTATCTCATCAAGAATTCCGATGGCGATGAAATTGCCCGCACCGATCGTTTTCGATTGGACTTCGGCAAAACGATCAAGTTGAAAGATTCCAAGACTGAGTCAACGCTGGGAGTCATCGAAAGACCAGCATTCCAGTTGTATCCGACATGGGATATAACTGTGACCAACAAAAATGTTGTCCCGACCTATATGTATGGAGCTATTGCAACGATAACCACGTTGAGAGAAGCTGAAGACAATGATTGATCGAGTGATTGTATGACGTTACATAGCTAGTAAACACATGACTTGGTCTTTTAATACTGAAGAAATTTTGATACATACGAGAGCAAGTTTTTCCAACGCTGTTGACAATTTTGTAAATGAAATTTTCTTAGCTAGTTCAAGGGTGGCTGCTAAGGGACGATGACGTTATGTGGGGTTTCGCAAGAATCTGTTGCAAAGTTATGAAAATACATGACCCGAAACATGTCAAGTTTTAAAAAATGTATGAAAAACACGAGAATTTGTTGACTGCATGACATTGTCAATAGGTCCATTGAGGTGGTGAAGTTGACACCATATGAGAGGGGTAGGATTTGAAGTTGTCTCAAAATCTTTTTTAGTCTTCTTGTCTCAAAGAACATGACCTTAGTAAGTGTTATGTGACGAGACAATCTCGTGTGACTTAACGACTCTGACGACTCTTACAAAAACGTTCCTTCCCTTAGAAAAAAGATTTTTAAACATTTCGCATTTTACATTGTACCCCGAACAACTGGTCATATGCACCTACTGTGCTAATATAGTTGTTTGATTTAAAGAACATCACCTTAGTAAGCATTGTGAGCCCATGCAATCTCGTGTGACCTCATAAACGACTACAGAAGGCTCTTAAAAAACGTTCCTTCCTTTAGAAATATATTTTAAACATTTGACCTTTTACATAGTACACAGAACAACTGGTTACATGCACCTAGAAGAACACAACCTTAGTAAGCATTGTGAACCCATGCAATCTTGTGTGAACTAATAAAGGTATATTGTTCTTGAACTTGAAATGGTTCGTCAAGCATGCAACTACCTGGTCAAAATCTTTTGGGGTTCAGAAACTTTCTCTTATTCCCAGACCTGCAAGATGCAACAGTAATGCTCACTTTTGGAGCTTGTTTTCCACTCCTGATGCGGTGACATACGTGTACAACTTGAGTTTGGCTGTGGACCCACTTTGTCAATCTAAGCTTCATGGCAACCTACTCTCTCCCTCCCTCTCTCCCCCTTTCTCCCTCTCTGTTTGAAGCATGCCGACATGTCCATACTGTATAGGGGCTTCACAAAGTCACACTGTTAATGTTTTGTTCTTTTAGGAAATGAGTGGTCTTGGTGATAGACAAAAACTTGCTGCACAGTAAGTACCGGTATTCTTTTTTGATGAATAGGTTATGCAGTGACATCCTACAGAAGCAGAGTATTCAGACTAGACCACAATCTTTTTCTAGGTTGGATAGTGCTATCCACTGGATAAATATTATCACTGTCCAGTGGATAACTCACTTGGTTTGATAGTACTCATCTGCATGTACAGGATGGTGATTTTGTGATTTTATGATCTGTTGGATAGTATTATGCACCTTTTGAATAACCTGGGCAAGATATATATCTTTATAAATATAGTGAAAAGATTGAAATTAACTATTCTGATGAGCATTTTGTATCAAAAGTATAGATGAATTAGGAGAGATCTTCATGGGAATTGTCAAGTCTATGATCTTTATACAAATGAACTGATGATTTTATTATTTTTATTCAATTTGTTTCCCGTTATGTTTCTGGAGCAATACTGGTAATTTGATTACCCTAATTTGTAATTTCCATTTTTTTTTTGAGCCACTCATTGTTTCTTTGTGATATAATAAGTAAGTGGTAATATTTAGCCTTTTAGTTTTGGAGCACATTTTTTTCTTGGAGTTAGGAGCACACGTTTTGTGGAGCAGGAGTTTTTTGGTCCTATGTTTCTGACAGCAAGTCCTATATTTTGAGGTCACCCATCCAAATACTAACCCACCCGAAAGGGTGGCAATTTTTAACTGTCTAAATTCCAGTGAGTATTTCCTATGTATGTTGGTTACAGGAACCAGTAAATTTTGCTGTAAAATATGAAATGGCAAACGTTTAAAAGGATGAACAATCTTGAGTTTCTAATGAAATGATTCCTTGTTTGTCGTGTGTTTGCCAGAGTTGTTTTCATTCTGTGGTTTTGTGGTTACTAGTCACGCATGGCTGACACCCGAATACATTGAATTTTTAACACATGCTCAATACAATTTTTCAAAGGAGATGAAAGGGAAGTGGTTGCAGGGTAGGTTAACAAAATAGCCTACATGTACATGTATATGTTGCAGTTTTTTTTTTCAAACCAGTTCAATTTTGATTTTCTTTGTCCAATATTCATTATCATAATCTAAAACAATGGAAAATCAAAATTAAATACTATTACCTACAACCCCGGACATTAATCGTTGGAACACTTGACACTTCAGGACACTATACCCCTTCCCCCCTTACAAAGTTGGGGAATACCGCGAGTTTTGCAGGAAAATGTGTGATCACCAACTGTTTTCAACTTTGTGAAGGGGGAAGGGGGAGATTCCCATAAAGTGTTCCAACAATTTTGACCGGGGTTGTAGGTGTAAAAGGTTTTGAACCAGGAAAACATTTGAACCACAGCAAATAGTTGTTTCATGAAGCCAAAGTTATGTGTAATGGCCATAGATCTTTCCTTCTACATTTTTGCTGTGACTTTGACTGAAGAGTAATGTAGACTTTATGAGAAACTAGTGTGCAAGTTAAGGCTAGGTGCCAGTCTTTGTGTTGATACTCGATGAAATTATTTTATTTTCCTTCAGATTTGTAGAAGATCGCTACAAACATATGTGTGAAATGGCAAAATCAAGAGCTATTTTATCACTTGGTATTTCTTGCTTCAAGCTAAAGAAGACAAAGACCAAGAACAATGAAACAGAGAAAAAACTCAAAGTTAGGGTCAGAACATATAATATTGTGGTGCTGTCCACAGAGAACTTTGTTGTGGAGCCGTCGTCATTGAAATTTTTGGTGGAGCATGGCTTTGATTTTAACAAACAGTATGCAAAGGGAGTTCCTTATACAAGAGGTAGTGATGAGGTAGGATGTCTGGTGGTGTATAATCTTGTTACCATTTTTTGAGTGAACATATTTTGCACAAACAGGGTAACCCATTGACTCCTGAACCACTTCTCTCCCCCCCCCCCCCCCATTAAGAGTAAAATCTATATGTCTCACTCCTTGGAGTCAATAGGTCAATAGGTTAGAGGGGACATAGAGTGTGAGTTGACTCCTAAACTGCCCCCAGTTGACGAGTAAAATTGTCTGGCATTTGACAGAGTAAAATCTCTTACCAGTAAGTCTCACTTCCAGGAGTCAATGACTCCTTCTCTTCCACCCCAGTGTCAATGAGGGGCTGTGAAAAGTCACCTTAATATTTTGGGCATTCTAAGCTGTTGTTGGATTTGGGTTACGGAAGAAATGAATTGTACAGTTACAGAGAAGGGGAGCTACAATACATGGTTATTTTCTGTCTTTGTTTTATTATGCCACATGAGTTGAGATGGCCGTGAAACGATGTAAGAGGCTTAAGAGTACAAGTAAGACCAAACTAAAGGCCTAGAGTACGTTATGTATATCTGGGCCAGGTGGTAATTCAAATTTTTTTATTAATTAATTAAGGTGGTTCAAACTAGTTTCAACATATCCAAGAGACTATCTTATTACAAGTATTGATTCTATGACACTTTTTCACCTAATGGTCATTAAGTATCTGTTTTTTTTTTCTCTAAATTTTTGAATTCAATACATTAACAATAACCGCCACAATCACAAACACTATTAATTACTCAAGACTAATCTTACTATGATATAGACATTGACATTGTTGTAGTACCATATGAAACAACAATTTTTCCTTAAGAAGGTGCACATATTGTTGTGGTGTAAAAGGTCACTATAGGAATGGGAAAGCTACCTAAAAGCACCCTATATTTCATATTGAACCACTTATATCACAAAAACGAATTCTTTGTCCCCATGTTTTGTTACTGGAAGAAAATTTCCCTTAATACTGCATTCATGACAGAGCTGTATTCCGGGACATATCAAAATACTTATGATGTGAATTAACTTATTGTTTTCAGGGCGGGTCTGACAATCCGCTGCCTTCAGTGAGGAATCTTTTCAGTGAACTTGTTTTGGCTGGCAATCCTGTTGTGCTTCATAATGGATTCTTAGACCTGGTTTTCCTTTATGAGAACTTCTATAATAAATTGCCGGAGAAGCTGGAGGTGTTCACTTCTGACGTGTCTGATATGTTTCCAGCTGGAATATTTGATACCAAGTTTGTAGCGGAGTACCATGCAAGGGAACCAGCTTCGTTTTTGCTTTATTTATTTAAAAAGAGGTAGGTTGAGGGTCAAATCATAATAATAAGGATGATGATGAAAACGATAAATGTTGATGACAATATCAGCAAACAAAATGACAACTGGCAACAACAGCATCAACTGCTACTACAGTCTTCTACATCTACAAAAGTATGCCTATAACTACAACTACATCCACCCTGATCACAAAAACTTGAACTTCAACCAAACAAACAAACATGGATCTGCAGCCATTGGTTGAACATTGCATGGTCTGGTGTGTGGGAAGTCTTGAGTTCAACTCCAGCCAAACCAACACTTGAGTCTAGACGGCAGATAATTTTTGCATGTCACAGGTTAGGTTTGTAACAATGATAAAACAACCCTAAACCGTTTATTAATGCTAACCGTAGGCTGAAAAAGTATTATTTTGGCCCAGTGTTACATTTACTATAGGATAAAGGTCGAATTACCACTGTGAACGATTTGGAAAGCTGACGTTTCGAGTGTTTGCCCTTCGTCAGAGAAAATAGAGGAATTGTGGGTGTTGTTGGTTTTCATGAGGGTATGGAGGAGCTTTGCCATTGGTGGAAATATGGTAACATGAATTTGAGAATAAATTAATGGAATGAGAGGCGTTCATTGATTCCGTGATGATAGAGTGTACCTAGTTGAAAGATGAATTTTGTTCCAGATTGTTGTGGCTTTCTGTGTTCCTGTGGTGTGAGGATAGGCTGCAAATTGCCATGTTGTGGTGGGAGTGATTAGGAAGATTAAATTGCCGCACAACTGGTTTTGATGCATCTGTGTTGTTTCTTTCTACATCACATAGGTGTTTGAGAAATCGGTCCACCAATTTTCTTCCTGTTTCGCCTATGTAGGTCTTCTTACATAGTGTGCATTTTATACAACAGGAGACATTTGCGGAGATGCATGTAAAGTGATTGTTTGTGGTCACCGTGTTAATTCGACCTTTATCAACACGTTTGATAAAACCAAATTTCCCTAAAACTGTAGGCCTTGTATCACAACCCTAATTTCTAATATAACTGTGCGAGATTAATGAATCCACACACTATTTTCAGTGAGTAGGGCAGAGTTTCCAGTATTGTGGTCAGGCCTTGGAAAGAGCATATTTTGATTGGAGCATGCTCATTTGAGTGACTCTACACCAACAACTGCATCTACACTGATATCTTAACAACTCCTATACATTTACAACTGCTACAGCAACAACTTCACCACAACAAAAACAGCACTCACTTTGCTTAACTCAAACTTACATTGCCGCGTGTAGTTTTTCTTACTGGCTGGAATACTACAATTTGAATTAAATTAAATGAGCTAAAATCAGGCATTATGTTTTTTATGAATTCACGTACTGGTGAACAGTCAGAGGCCTGGCAGAGATGGTTTTTTTTTTTGTTTTTTTTTGGGGGGGGGGGGGGTGGGTTCTGGTGAGATAGCTGATGCAGCTGTCTTTTGGGATCCTTGCTGCAAATGTCTGAAAACATTGGCAGCTGACAGGGTATTAAGGAAAATTTAGAAAATAATGTATTGTGGTCCTGCACTCAAAACCAAAACCGCTCCTTTCACAGGGGTACTTTGCAGGAAAAACGTTTTTTCATTTAGAAATAAAAGCTGAAATGGAGAAGTGATCAACATATTTATCTGGACAATTGAAGCAATTGTCTCATGTAGTCACCTGAAAAATTTAAGTGGCTTCAAGTGGATTTAAACCCATGACCTCTGCAATGCTGGTGGAATGGTCCAGCTATGAAGCCACTCAGTTGGGAGCAGGTCAATTTGTTGGGCTCTTGTGTTTCAGTGAAAGGACTTGATGGATCTAGTAGATGTATACATTGAGTGGATCACTTCTCCCTTTTATCTATAACCTGCAATTGAAATATACACATTTCTTTTGAATTAGTTCTGAATTACTCATGAAACTGGTTTACGGTCATCTTGCCACCAGGAATATTCTCGAGTGAGGACAATGTGCAAGCCAGCAAGGCATGCGAGCCATGGCTGCCAGCCATGCAAGCCAACATGATGGCGAGGAGCCATGCGAGTCAAAATGCGAGTCACACAGTTATTGAAAACTAACCGTTTTAAAATGGGTGCTTAAACTTAAATGCGAAATTCCCATGACTCACTGGCTCGCAGATTGTCCAGCCCCAATATTCTCCTTCAAACAGTTGGCCAACATGATATCAAGCACTGGCTACTGCCACACTTAAAGAGGAAAAAAACAGTACTTTGAAGCCAATTCTCTGGTAGGAAGACCTTTCCGATGGCAGGTTGAATAGTACCTCACAGAGATGTTGGCCTGGAACCAATCTCTTTGGATGAGAAAAGGACAAGTAATTGGGCAAGGCTTTCAGATGTTTTTCCTAAGTTACCAAAGAGCATTTAGGCCCGGGGGGCGGGGGACTTCCATATAAAATGAGGAGGGATGCTCGTCGGAAATTTGAAATTAAACACCTAAAGGAGACCAATCTGGGCATGGTCCAGGAATTTTTTTGACCCCTAAGAGACCATGTTAAATACAGTGACTTTTAATGATGGCAAAGACATTATCATCTAATACTTTGTACAGACAACGCTGAACCACTTTCGATTTAATTTAATACAAATTTGTATTTCTTTGAGTGAAACCCTAAAGGAGACCTTCCCGGCTACATATGATTACGTTTTGCCCAGAACGCCCTAAGTGAGACCAAAATCTGAAATTTGCACCCTTAAGCAAGGGGACGAGCATCCCTCCGCTTTTTATATGTCGGTCCCCCCCCAACTCCCCCCGGGCATTTAGGACGAAAAGTGTACTGGATTTTGAGAAAGAGGCCAAAAACCTTTCTTCATTAACGTTAGAATAATCATGAGTAGTTGGCAAAATGTATTTATATTATTTCTGAAATAGTTCCCTTTTTTTTTTCATTTTAGCCAGAGAAATAATTTGCAGCATGAAAAGAGTGGAGAAAAACATGTTAGTGTGAAATTTTCGGAGGATGCACCACTCCATAGTTTTACTGAGGAACTGTATTGTGAAACACGTGGAGATAACGAAAATGTTCACACAGATGTTGTTGTCTGCGAGACGTTTGCGGTAAGTTCGTAATTAAAAGGTGATGAACTAAAATTATCCGGGTTAGAGTAGTCCTAAGAAGGACTGACGCCGTACATTTAAGGACGGTGCCTACTAATTCAAAGGTATTTTTGCGCGGTTTACTGAATATGCGGGAAATGCAGATCTTAACAAGTGTTATTGAAATCAAAAAAAAAAAAATTGGGGATAACCCCCGGGGTAACCCCGGGGGTAACCCCGGGGGTTACCACGCATTTTTCGAAGATAATTAATCAACAATATTTGTAAAACGTTTTAAAATACCAAGCAATATATGGCGTTCTTTTCCAAATTGAAGCTCAATTATCTCTGAAAATGCGTGGTTACCCCCAATTTTCTTTTTGGATACCAAGATCACTTGCTAAGTTCTGCTTTCTCCGCATAGTTTTGAACCGGGCAAAAATATCCCTGTATTAAGAAGCACAAGCAATAGGAAATCCGAGTATCTCGAGATGCGCAGAACGTATTCGCAATAACAATAGTAGGCACCGTCCTTAACAAATCGAAAGTGGGTCAGCGTTGTCTGCACTCTTATCGACAACGATATTCGTCATCACGGTGGTCAAAATGTTGTGCGCCGAGTGAGTCCACAACAAATTTTGACCGCGGTGATTCTCGTAATATGGTTGGTTTATTTCCCAAAACGAGCGTTCCTGATTGGCTATTACATGGCGTGACAAATTGACGCGAGCATGACGCGTACAGCGTTGGCTAGACTCTTATCGACAACGGAAAATTAGCCAATCAGATTTCGAGATTACAAGCAATTGTGGTAAAAAATAGATCTACATAGTCGATGCTCGTAACAAAAGTCCTCCAGCTGGAATTACGGTTGATTCGCCCGATGGAGATTCGCCTAAAGTGAAAGACAATTCGCCCGATGATACCAATCAATGATAATAACAACCTTTAATAGGACGAGGAACGTGAATGTCGCATATTAAGTTTTCGATTCCTCGCGAAGTTTCCTTATTCATTTTGCGCCGGTTTGATAGAAAGTGTCATCAAATGTTCCGATCAAGTAAATTACCCGCGAAACATCCGGATACCAGCTGAGAGTAGTATGCAGGGGCATTAAGCCCAAGTTGTGGAAAGTAAGTCGTATATCAAATTTTGCCAACATCCAACCGAGGAACAGGTGGTCTTTCTAGTTTTATTCCTGTCAGTCAACAGTCTAATGCCTTAATTAATACACATGCATGCAGCTGATTCCTTTTTCCTTGTGGGATTTTGTTAAATTAAAAAAGAAAAATTAAAATTAACAAAGACTGCCTGGTGTGATCATGTGCAAGACTATTACGCAAATGCAAATGCGAGCCTTCTTGGTTTGCTCGCACAAAAGTCGCTGATGACTCTCTGAGTCAATCGGCATCTCCCTGTATTCGTGCAAAAGAGCTAGAGGTGATAGTCATTCTGTCATCTTTCTTTGTAACAATTACAGGTGCACAGCTGTCAAAAGCCGGAAATCAACAGTAAGCTAAATTTTCGTGCGCAAAAGATCTTTTACATTTTCCTTTCTTTGTTGATAACTTTTGTCGTGCATGTTGCACTAAGATAATCACACACAATATTTGATTCGAACAATGATGCTTAAATAAATTGATGAAGCTTAAGCTTAGACAAAACACAAATACATCTCGAATTGTTGACGATGATAGAACAAACCGTAAATTCGAAACGATGAACACAATCGTTTCTTGTCTAAATATTTCAAATCTTGATAACTCGACCGCAACAAGCATGTCGCAACAATTGACAAAACTATATGAAAAAAAGTTTCCAAAATCTTAAAATAACATGACTTCGCAAGCTTACTTGTTTGGCACGAAAACTACCTAAAAACTTTATACTAAATTTCACTTAGTCCATGTTCGTGACAACCTTTCAGCGTATTTATAATATATAAGATTGAAAGTCATTACTTTATTTTTTTCAAAATAAAACGTTCATATACCGGGGTTTCGCTTTTGAATAGTAAGCAAAAGAAAATGCGGCATTAATTACGGAAATCTTGTTAAGCCGCTGCTTAATGGCTTGAAGGCCAGCTACGCACCTTGTAGGATAACTTCATCAAGTTTTGATGTGACTTCTAGGGCCCGTTTCTCGAAAGTCCCGAAACTTTACAGGCCATTTTCGGGTTTCACAATTCCCTTTGTTTCTCAAGAACGTTGTCAAACTTCACAGCCATCTTTTCTTTTTGGTACCTTGCAAACGTGTTAAAAGATCGGCTTTCCAAAACAAGCTTGTCGGGCCCGAAGTGTTTTGGGGACTTTCGAGAAACGGGCCCAGCGCTCAAACCATTTGCTATATACAGCTCATTTTGCAACTCAGTGGTAGGGTGATTTTGTGAACTGCCTGTGTCCCTTTTTTGTAAAGTTTGTTTTTATCTGAAACCTTGTGACGTGGCAACTTTACGCACTGACAGTAAGAGTGTCTCACTGTGAGTTGTTTTTCCTCCAGGCTTATGGATTTTGTCGCCGCGAAAAGAGCTGTCCCCTCTCACACGATGTCGATGACATTTTAGACAGGGAAAGGAAAGTGAAAGAAATTAAACGACAGAAGCGGAAAAGAAAACATCGAACTACCTCTGGTAATTATGATAATAATTATAATCATCACCACTATGATCGTAACAATCACAATAATAATAATAATAATGATGAAATTTAGTTAAGTGTCAAGTCTTTTAGAGCTTTTTTTAATGTTTTAATGTTTTAATTTTTTAATTTTTTAAAATATTTTTTTATTTTTTTAAATGGAAACTAGTGAGCAGCACACAGCAACTGATCTTGTTAACTTTGTTTATTATCCGACCGGTTTCGTCTGATCAACAGACTTCATC
>NC_090878.1:6461861-6494361 GCF_036669935.1 Montipora foliosa | reverse complement strand
AAACCTCAAATAGCTTTTTCAAGGTGGACATTAGTTTTACAATGCCTTAAATGGATATCACGAGGAAGGTGTCTGTCTATTAAATATTAAATTGTTCCTGGTTTATCATTAAATTTTCTTTAAAACGGGATATAATCATGTAGCAGGTTATTTTTCTTGCTTTGGTCGTGGGTTATTTGGCGAACCGATGATGGCAGAGTCAATGGGTTTCCTGGCAACGAGTGGACGAAACAACAGGTGTCGCTCCAAAATAATGCATGTTTTGCAATTCGCCCTGTGGCTCGTAATCGGCGAGGATCATGAGATTCCTATGTTGGTAAGTAAGCTGTAACCTTCTCTGAGTATCGTTTTTCACCTTAAAAGCGGACGGCGGAGTGGTGTTTCGTTTCAAGAAACGGTAGAAATAAGATAAGCCTCAAGTTCTCAAACGGAATAGGAACGTTAACATGATATTAAATTGCCGCGAATAGTTAAGACATTTTTGTGCGCTACAAATACGATGTAATAGAAGGAGAACGGAATATGAAAACTGGAAAGGAGCAAGGAGAGAAACGTTCTCGAGTTTCAAATAATTTTGATTAGGAAAAAAATTTCCAATCATTCATACGTAATATGAGAATCTGCACGTCACCCTTTAACCGTAAAATCGTAAAATGTTCTACATTCTATTGATTGGTTTATGTGCTCGTGTTTTGGTCAAATATTAAGTCGCTGTTTTGTATTCTGCACCTATTTTTGAAGTCGGAAGTTTCAAAGCGTACTGTTATTATCATACAGAGATTTAGTTAATATTACTCGTACATCTAGATGATTTTGATGCACGCAGAGAAAAGGTTCACTTATAAATCAAAAATTCATAGATACGACAAACATCGTTTGCTTTCAACTTGTTTATTTTTGGCGAGCATAAATTTTAGCGTTATCTCAGTCTTGCCTCTTCAGTTTCATTTAAATTTGATCCCATGCACTCCCTGTATTTACCAAATAAGATTAAAAGATTGCTTTGCATGAATATACTTTTTTCTTGTAGACAATCATAATTCATTCAGAATATTTTGCTTTCGTGAAAAAGTTGCTAGTCACCCAGTTAAACGCATTTACCGTTGCTTCAGTTAAACACTCTTGGATGTATTGCCAAACAGTGAGTATACTTGTCACGTAAACTCTCAGTTATTGTCGCATTCTGAATTGAGATCCAAAATTCATTTTCTTGGAGGTCGTGCGGCGCAAATCATCACAGACAAACGAGAAATCTGTCGGTCTTTTCGGACATCCATTTTACATAAGCTCAGTTTGATATTCAAATGGCAGGTTAAACATGACATGTAATTCATCCTCGCTTTTTCCAAACATCCAACGTATTTGTTTGAACGCAGCTTTTACTGGCATGGTATGGCAAAGTTTCACTGGCACGCTTTTACATTGTAATTTCTTTTTGTTCATATCGTGGATATCTGATCACAAATTTTGTATTTTTGTTACATATCACCAGTGAACGGAAGTTTTTTTTCTTGATGTGCTTTTACATATTCGTATTCACATTTGTTGGCATTGTTGCTACTTTTGGAAAAGAGAAAAAAACCAATCGAGCTGAGATATGCAAATGATGGTTAAAGGCTGGTTTCCATCCGTGACGCACTGCAAAGAACAACCAACATTAAAAGCACTAACTTTTTGTTAAATCGGTAGTGTCTTTTGTCTTTATGCGATATTTATCAAAATGTTACCGTGTTTACGTCCCTAGAAAAAGGGATCCCTAAATTAAAACAGATCATCTAATGCCAAAAGACTATGAGGTTTTGTTTTTCGAAGTTGAGTGACGTACCTAGTCACGTGATTAATCAGCCTCTTGCAGACGTAAGAGCTCACGAAGGAGTGTGGATTCATTTCAGGGAGGTTTACAGATGAGGCTAGTGAACTAACAGCAGCAGCTTGGATATGGTGAGTCTTACAATGCCTTACAGCATAGATTACAGCGTACATTACTGTATAGTATTTAAGCAGGCTGAAATCGATGACATGAGGTAGTTTATCATTTTCGCGCATGTTATAATAAGGCCTGGCCAAACGCTCGCAACATTTCAATGCAACATCTTGCAACATTGTTGGGCACAACATGTCGCGTACGTTTGGCCACCCTGTTGTGATATGTTGCGTGGGTTTGGCCAGTCCATTCAACACATGTCATTCAACAATGTTGCAAGATGTTGCGTTGAAATGTTACAAGCGTTTGGCCAGGCCTTAAACATAAGCCAACAGCAAAGGTGTTTTTCACTTAACAAATCTTTTTGGAAAAAGTCAAAGACCTGTGACAACACTTAAGTTCCCTAATTGTTTTTCGTGTCACTGAATAGTGAGACTTCGTTGTATTAGCTTACTGGGATTAAATGTTCGCTTTTTAATAAAAAAGGTGTTCTCTCTAGAAGGCGATTCATTAAAAGATAAGGTGTATTGGAGAGCAGTTGTCAAAAAAACATGGAGATTCGATTTAATCAATTTGCCAAAGATAAACAGACAAATTGAATTTGTTAAAGAATTAAAAAATTATCCGAGAATATCATGTTCTAACGAAAATATTTGCATGTTTGGGCTAAGATTGCAGCAGAAGGGAAGGTAAGCAGTTGGTCAAGTAAAAAAAATGGTCAGTTTTTCGTGTGTTTGCATGGAAGCCAGTCCGTTTTTGTTCACATTTGCTATTTATTAACGCCGAACTTGCAATACCTTCTTTTTTCCCCGAATTTTCAATTCTTCATAATCAGCACAACGTACTCTATGTTTCATCTTTAAAAGATGTAAGGGATAGTGATATAGATTTAAGGGATTAAGAAAACTGAAGAGTTAAGGAGGAAGCCGAGCTCATAGTAGGATACTATAGATACTGTGTGTGTATCTGTTTTGTTGAGCCTGTTTGTACATTCAAATGAAGAACCGAAGTCTCTAAAATTAAAACATAATTGTAAGAAGAAAACGTCAAAATGTTGTTCACAGCTTGCATAAGTTTACCTCGCCCATTTCCAAGTGAGTTCTCTCTCTCTCTCTCTCTCTCTCTCTCTCTGTATCATTTTTTCTCCATAACTCTCTAAATACACCAGTTTTCGAAATTCTTTTGTCTCGTTTGCTTTTACAGGATTCTTTGACTCGAGAACAACTGGGAGGTAAGTTAAGACTTGTTTCTTTCGTGACTTTTGTGCGTCTTTTTGTTTCTTTCTTTTTAGTAAGCGAAATTATCATTTTACATCAGTTTTGGCGGTTTGTTGTTTTGTTAACCAGGCTCCAGATGTTCAAAGGCTTTATCCAATGAATAATTAACTATCCAGAGTTTAGAATATATTCAACGTCGGGGCTGGACAATCTGCTAGCCAGAAAGTCATGCGAGCCTTGTGAGTCTTGCATTTAAGTCTAAGCACCCATTTCAAGTAGCGCTGATAAACGGTATTTAAGTCTTAAGCACCCATTTTGAAACGGTTAGCTTTCAATAACTGTGTGGCTCGCATGTTGGCCCGTAAGATTCGCAGCCATGGCGCGCACGTTGTCCTCACTCTTCAACGTCAAATGTTCGCTAGGGTTTTCGTTCACGCGTTTCGATGCTCTTCACTTTTACATGAGCAAATACTGAAATCTTTGCATGCAGGGGTGAAAACCGTTGGATAGTAACTCAAGTTATCCACTGGATTAAGTTATCCGCCCACTGCTCAACTGGGGGGAGATGTTCATTGCGGTGTTTGCACTAAACAAAAGATGTTTTTGCTTTTTCAAAACCGTGCATATAGAAAAAGTCCGTTACCTAATTTTCAAGAAACGTTCGCTCTAACGCCTGCTCTAACACCTGAAAGGCGTAATTTCTAACGTCGGTCAATGGGAGTAACTCTGTGAATTTTCATCCGCTTTTTCTTTCTTTATTTATTGTTTTTTTTTTAGAATATCGGGATGCATTCAAATGCTTCGATTTGAACGAAAATGGGACACTCTCAACAAAGGAACTTAAGCATGCAATGCGCATGCTCGGCTCCAATCCCACCGACACTCAAGTGCAACAACTTGTGAACGCCAAAGACTTTGATGGTAACTTACGCACATGTAGAGCTGTTTTATCCAGCGATTTTTGCTCTGTCTCTTTCTTGAAAATGCGTAAAATTATATCCAGCACTGCAGCAGTCCTCTCACAGCTGACATAAAGGTATACGGCATCCATTTCGAACGGTGGTAGCGACGCCACCCCCCCCCCCCCCAAAGAAAAAAGAAAACCCGGTAAAATGGGTTGCTGGCCTCGAGTGGCCGTGAGTGTTTTCCCTTCCTCAAACATCCCCAGAAAGTCTATACTTATCCAGCCGTTGCCTTTAATAGAGAAGTGAAACAGGACATTGAAGGGCGAGGCAAATACCGGTTCGTGTTGATATGCACCTCGGTCACGTTTTTGCGCGGTTTACTGAATATGCGGGAAACAGATCTTAAGTGTTATTGAAATCCAAAAAGAAAATTGGGGGTAACCACGCATTTTTCGAAGATAATTAACAATATTTGTAAAAAAGCTTTTCCTTACAAAGCAATGTATGGCGTTCTTTTCCAAATTGAAGCTTCATTATCCCTGAAAAAACGCGTGGCGTGGTTACCCCCAAGTTTCTTTTTGGATACCAAGGGCACTTGCTAAGTTCAGCTTTTTCCGCATAGTTTTAAACCACGCAAAAATGTCGTTGTATTAATAAGCACCACCCATAGGAAACTCGAGTATCTCGAGATGCGCAGAACGTATGCGCAATAACAATACTGTCCTTAATAGGGAGCTGAATCACGAGACATTTTTGAGCCTTGGACGGCAACCGGAGAGAGAGGCAAATAGACCATTTTCGAATTCTTACGGCTGGACTGGATCTAGCATGAAATGAAGGCTTATGCGGGCAAATCTTTTCAAACACAAATTAAGTTGCTGCATTAGCCTCCATTTCATGCTAGATCCAATGCAGCCGTGAGAATTCGAAAATGGTCTTTTCACCAGCGGGGTGTCCTTCCCATTCTCCGCGCGGCTTATGCCTCTCGCGCCAACAATACCGACAGCTACGCAGGCTAGAAATGCACTGTTTTCCTTTTAAACTTTTCTTTTTGAGCAATAAAAACGATTAGTTCACTTGGTGGTTACGGTGATGTCATTTTGCAAACCGAAAAAGGAGAAGTTCTTTCTCATGCTGTTTAACAGCTATTCACCGAGGTGGAGGTGGCTTGTGGTGGATATTTACCGAGCCTCGACCGCAACTGATGCGAATAGTTGTTTTAGTATACACAAAAACAGTGAGATAATACAGCAAAAAAATTTGATTTTTACCCATTTATGCCTGCAACGATTGCAATATTTTCGGGCGCAAATCCACGGCGAGTTTCTCGGAGGTGAATAGCAAAGAAATATTCGGAGCAGAGCATGCCTTCAACGCTATACACTGTGCCTTTTATTTATTTGCTGCTTCGCGTGCAGTTTAGTTAGTTCGGTAGATATTTGTTTTGTGTGTCTGTTTGTTTGTTGTTGTTTTATGATGTCGATATTATGTGCGTGTTTTCCGACCCAAGCGGCATTTTAATTTCTTTTATATAATTTGAATTCCTAGTTCTTTAACTCCCTCTTTCTTTATTTAATTTCGATACCTGTGAATTTCTTTCTTGTGTATTTCGAGGTAAATAAAGGTCGTGTTAATTCCTTTCCTTTCGTTATATGTACAGGTGATGGCACAATCAATTTTGAAGAATTCGTGAACATGATTGAAGAGCAAAACAACATAGAGGAGGACGAAAACCTGTTTACGATATTCGGTGTGTTTGATCCCGAGGACAGAGGCTATATCGAAGGAGAGAGCATTAAAAAGTCTTTGCTAAGTTTAACAGATGCTCCTGTTGAAGAAATCAATGAAATATTACAGGCAGCACAGATCACTGATGGCAGAAAGATTGGAATGGAAGGTGCGTTTCATTGGGTATGACATTAAAGGGGCAATATCACATTTTTTTTAGGGTGTTGAATTCCACCAAGGTAGCCAGGATTTTATGAAAAGAAAGTAAATAGTCAACAGATACGTTTTGGGTTTCTGTGCGAATCTGTGGTGATAGCGAATAGTATATAAGGATTGGATTTTTGAGGAGTTGAAAAAGCCAATTGGAAACCAGTGCTTTTCAAGCTAGAAGCGTAGGGAAAATTGTTTCCAGAAGCACACCAATCTTTTTCTAGGTAGTGACAACTGTTCGCAATGCTGCAGTTTGTATAAATCACCTTCGGAATTAAGGGCACTTTAAGAGTCTGTCGAAAAACAAATTACAATAGGAAGAAGAAATCTACAATGTCTTCGTTGATTTAGTTATTGTTTTTCTGTTGGTGGGGGATGGATGCCCCAGCTCATCGGTGCCTGACGATTTCATTATTACGTCTTGTCCTGGCAATGTAAAATAACCAGTGACTTCGTGGAGGCTGGGAATGTTCTCCAGTGGAAAGGCTAGGGATATTAAAGTTTTCTTCGGAAAGTGGGATAGATTGCCCTCCCGCAACAGTTTGCCGGAAACAAAACATAAACGCACTCTTTGCGACTTGAGGTGAAATAATTGTTAAAAGAGGGTCTATTTAACAAATTGATGTCAGTTTTTCATATGTCTGTCCTGTTATTAATCATGAATTTCGTCATAACATTGTCAAAGTAGCTGTGCATCCACGAGGCGATAGCCGAGTGGATCCACAGACCACTTTGACAATGTTATGACGAAATTCAATGTCAATAACAGGACAGACGCATGAAAAACTGACATCAATTTTTTTTTTACAATAACAAAAAGGCAGAGGGGTCAAAATTAAGTCAAAGCACGAGAAGAACGCAAGTCAAAAATGCTAGAAACTTCAATTTTATTCAATCTGACGCGAGCACTATCGCGTCATTATTGCATAAATTATACGTTTATGGTTCTGTCCGCTTATTGACAATAAAAATTAGCCAATGAGCGCGCAAGAATCTTGCAGTCATTGTAAAATGACTGTTTCTTTCCTTATTTCCCAGAGTTCTCGTCGCTTCTCGTTCCACTCATCTTCAGCCGAAAAAGGGGACGGTTTTACCATGGTGATAGAAGAAGCTGGCACAAGAGCGAAAATGCTCTACAATTAGAGACTACCCAATCATCACATTTGAACGTTTTTGAAAGCTCTTTGTAGGCTTTGTCTGTAATAGGAACCTATTAATATTTTGAAAATCGGACACTTCGCCGATGAACGGGGTAGTTTCTAAAGAAACTGTGGTGCTGCGTCGGTGGGGAAGTAGTATACAGGTATTTGGTTTTATCGACGGAGTTGATAATCTAAATTGACCACCGTACAGAGATTGCAAAAGCTGACGTTTCGAGCTTTCGTTAATACCGTGGGGATTAAGGGTTCCGATTTGGAAGATGAATTTTTTGTTCCAGATTCTTGCGGCCTTCCGTCGTACCTTGATGTAGGGAAAGGCCGCAGACAGCAATGTGTTTTTTGGAGTGGTTAGGGAGATTAAAATGACGAGCGACTGGCTTAGATGCATCCTTGTCATTCTTCTCAACATCGCGAAGGTGTTCGCGGAATCGGTCGCCAAGTCATCTACCTGTCTCGCCAGTGTATAATTTATTGCATAACGTACAGGTGATGCAATAAATGGCATTTGCGGAAGTACATGTGAAACGATCGGTGATCTTAACAGATCGCTTAGATCCCGATATTTTGCTAGTGTTAACAGTGAAAGGACAAGTTTTGCATCGTGAGCGCGCGCAATTGAAAGTGCCGGGTTTCTCGTTAGTTTTTAGCGCGCTTCTAACTAAAAAGTTGCCTTCGCTCTGACGGAGGGCTAACGCTTGAAACGTCAGCTTTTATAATCTCTGTACGGTGGTCAATTTACGTTATCAATTCCGTTGATAAAACCAAACTTCGTTGATGAGACAGACAGGCGATATTCATCGAAAGCTTGCAAACACTGAATTTCCAGGTAAAAGTGCTCATGTACCGATGTTTGAGGAGTATGCATTGAACCTATCCTGGGTTGCAGTAGTTGTTAGGGAAACGAGAGCCGATAAAACCGTCCTTTGTGTTCTCTCTTGAATTTTATCCTAATGTGAGACAAATTCGTATTTGTGATTTTATATTTGTAATATAAATATGCAATAAATTGTTGTTGCGCGGGGAAGTCATTGCATGGATAGCTGGCGTCTGTGCGATTCTAAGATTCAGAACGATCAAAGAGACTCTATATCAAAGTCTTTTATCTGAACTGCGGATATCGGAAAGGATTTCAGTTTGACAGGAAAGATCGTCGCACTTAAAGTAGCTACTTCCTCAATTTGTTCTGTCCAAAAACCGTTTGAAAAGGCTGCGTGTGTATTAAAACCGAGGTAACTGTTCTTTTGCCAACTGTAGATGTAATGCAGACCTACGCCGGTGATAATAGCCTGGTTTGTTCAAGAAAGTAGTTATATGCTGTATGTCAAGAACGAACGAAGCCTTTTGTAACACTGTTGACTGACTTCCCTCTTTCCCTGGTTAACTTCTCGGCTCTGGAAGAGGTCGTGATCCCGCATCCCTGCATTGTACATTTTCTTGACAGCTTAACTCCACTGTGCTTTGAATCAGCGCAGTGAATTGTTCACCCTGTCAGAGGATAGACGCTCACAACACCAAGAGAATTTTTCCTTGGGAGACAGCTTTATAGCTCTTTTCTGGCTGTTCCTTTCCTGTCGCCCCATGCGTGTTCATGTCATGTATTTCCCACTCGGTGTCACGTGAAAATCCCATTGTGGTTCTCGACGAGATCAAGGAAGTCTAAAAATTATAAAAATACAAGAAAGCTGATGAAGTTGTTCAAAGCAAGCGATTCTTCTGACCGTTTTGGATTTTAGGTTCTATGACTATTTTTTGTGATTATAGTGTCAGGATCCTATAGGCGAATATCCTATTGCTGCGAATTCTACTTCCGACAGCACAGAAGCTAGAATTTACGGTGCGTTCGATTGAACGTATTCCGGAATAGGAATACATGGAATAGAAGTTAGAAATCCTTCGTTGTAACGGAGACTCACATTAAAGTTGTCAAACACCTGCTAAAATGCTATTTTAAACATATCTTTATTATCCTTGTTGCTTCAAAACGCCATACATACTGTTTTAAATCATCACGTTACGAATTCTTATTCCGTAAGAAGTTTAATCGAACGCACCCTTATTAGTAAAAACATAACAAAAACTTTTAAACGCACTCTTTCGAAGGTACCCACGAAGCTGCCTAGCTAGAAATGTAGCCACTTAGCTGTGTAGCCACGCTTATTATCGTTTTATGTTTCAGAACGCTGACGATTTTCAGGGTGCATGATCTAAACTAACCAAATCTTCTTTCACAATGATATGCATTTGTTCTGGAGAGCACAGTTGTAACCCAAGCAGCACATCTGTTGATTTCGTCTGGTCACAGGTCTTCCCCCTCCGACCGTTAACCCCCATCCACTCCCTAACATGGCCTACAACGGAGGTCAACGTACCTTGATAAGTTAGTTTCCGGTCTCTTTCCAAGTCCGCAATGGTAATCAACTCCTCAAGTTCTTCTTGTGGTATTTTATTGTCCATATTTAGTATTATGTAGCGTAGTTCCGCCGATTCAATGTATCCTTTGTTGTCAGCGTCGAAGATTCTGAACGCTAACATCATGTCTGCTTCTCTTTCATCTGGTTTTTTCTGATCTTCCATTAACTTTACAAACTCTGGAAAGTCAATCACGCCATTCCCTGGTACGACAAACAGCCAAATTACAACGGTTTTCGTCCGCTTTAAAACAGCAAGTGTTAGTAAATACTAAAACAGAGGATAGCGTTGAACGCGCGATATCTGATTGGCTACTCAAACTCCTAATTTCCTTTGCTCTTCACCTTCGAGCAATTCGCGCGGGATTTACGGCCGAAAATATTGCAAGAATAAATGAGTTAAAACCATCTTTTTGCGCTATATTATCCCACTGTTTTAGTATTACTAAAACAAGTACGTGTATTTGTTACAGGTAAATTTGAAATTCAGGTTGAAGTGATTTCAACCTAGCTAGGTAAATTTAATTTTAAACTAGGTTGAAATTGAAAGTAGGAAACATCAACAAAAAGTCCATCAATTGTTAGCAAGTACGCTGTTAATGTTGTAGTCACAGTTCTTACCATCATAATCCACATTGTTTATCATCGTTTGTAATTCTTCCTCTGTCGGGTTGAACCCTAGAGATCGCATTATCGCGGACAGTTCTCTCGTGGTGATAATCCCATCGTTATTGCGGTCGAACAAAGAAAAGGCATCTTTGTATTCTGTAAAGAAGGTGAAGATAACATTGGAATGAACCAACAAATCGGTCAGATAGTTATCTGTACCGACGACAACTAGAACAGGTGAAAAATTAAGGTATGTTTTTGGCTCCGTGTTGTGTGTCGAATTGCATGGCGAGCTATAGTCGCAGGACTAATCAGTCAGCTTTATGTTTTCTTATGACAGTTTTAAAATCGGCGGAATTGCTCGGAGGGTTGTTTTAATCCAGTATTTTATCTATTTATTGCATTACTTTGTTGTTATATTAGCTGATGAATTGTCAGTCTGTGAATAAATAAGGACTGTATACCCACCTATCTTCCCTTTTGCCGTTTGTTCGCAAATTAAGCAAAAATAATCATTAAGGTAGATACTATTTTTCACCCTCTACAGCACGGAGGTCCAATATGTAACTTTTTAAGTTTTCTTTATATACGAGTACTGATCAGAAGTTTATTATTGTTATCCCTTTTCCAAATTTTGTTCTTTCTCGACTGAATTAAGTGTTTTGGCACCCTCTTCCTCCGGTACCTTCGCTTTGTTTTTAGGCGAATATATCTGTTCATTTGCGATCTCACCCCGCAGCCTCCGTAATCCCTGAAGTCTGTGATTTCCCGCAAAAGGACAGACGACAACAACGGGGTCTCAGCGTCGTATTCCCATTATTTCCAGATGTCCCTTTTAAGGTGGCACTTGCTCCTCAGTTCGCTGTTTGAGGTCGCGCCCTCCAGCACAACCGAGTCAACCATATGGAGGTTTTCTTATTTGGAATCGGGAAAAACATGCAAGGATGCGATCTGAGAAAACGAGGTTAGTGATTTATTTATTTTATCTTTATCTTCTGAGTGATCAACTACATCTCTATTGATGATTCAGTTGATGGGCAGCCACGTGTAATTGGCTTCGAGTCGATTTTTATGAGGGTGGAAATTCGTGTAACCCAGGCGGTGCCAGGCATTTCGTCAAACATAACAAGCATAATTTGTGTGCGAAAATTCAATTTTATCGAGTAACGATTTTTGCTCTCCAGCCATTCACTTAATAATCACACTGGCCAAAACTCCTTTTTTCCTCGGTTATTTCTGACATCTGTTACAATGCCAGGTGTAAGTGTTCATCAACAAACCGTCGATCCCTCTTTTTCTTTACCTTCAATTTGTTCATCAGACAGGTTCTCCTATCAAAAAAAAGAAGTAAGATCCAATGTTGAAAATTTTTCTTTTGAAGCATTTTCTCCCAATTGTCATCTAGAATTACAGCTTTGTGTAATTAATATGCACACAATTGGGTGGAATGACAGTATGCAGAATATTCTTAAACCACATCCGAAGGAAAGGATTTCAATAGAGAAAAAACGAGAAACGATTGCAGCGGAAAGTAATTTGGAGTAAGGAAACATAGTGTCTCTGAAAGAGTGTCAACCTTTTCGAGACTAAAATTGCCAAGTTTTTGTATTGTTGGATAATTGTTCCAGCTTTATTCCACTTCCTTTCCTGGCAGTGGTTATTTAATATTAAGTTTTAGGAGAGCTTTTTGTTTGCTCTTTGCATCAAGCTGTTCTACTTTAGGCAAACCAGTAGACACAGCTGCAATAGGTGATATTTTTATCGGTTGTAATCGTGCTTTTATTTCGTATGAAAAGAACAAGAAGTTCTCCACTATTGTTAAATCCCAAGAATTGCCGGGTGAACTTTTAAGCTACAATTTCATATTCCAAAAATAAAATGCAATTGCGGTATCTGGTTCTCTCGCTTGATTGACAGCCTTCCATATCACTTCAACTTCAATTTGAAAGTTGTGAATATTAGCATCGGGAACTCCAGAAAACGCAAATATTTTGTATAACAACGATGTGTATAATAAAAGATTATAATGCTCGCTTTTTTTGCAGTGGAACGTCACTAGAAAAAAAAAGCTGAAAAAAATTGAGGAGGGTGAAGCAAACCTGTTTTACTGTTTAAAGACAAAGTTAACTTCGAGCGAAGACAGCTTAGTGGATATAGTCAAATATAGCGAGGGTGCAATGTGTCTTTTCGTTTTTGTGATCTGGCAATTACTTTTTTGCAGTTCGGTCAAGTAAGTAAAAATAAATAAATTTAAAGAATGGTTTGACAAAAGACGCTGTTATTTCCTAAAATGGCGTCGTCAAATTGGTTTTCGGGAACGTTTAAATACAAATCTTTCAGCTTTCCTTAATACTGAGTTAATCCTCTGTTTTGGTTTAACGTTGTTTCTTCCAAGTACACCAAAACGGCTTCGAAAATAAAATTAAATTTACTATTGAAAATATGTTTTCATCGTTTCGTTGTCCGAAAACTTCTCCAATTCTCCGGCGGAAAAAACTGAGGAAAACTGGATATTTATGGTTGGCTTTGTAATCAGCCGGAATTTAAAACAGATCTTACCCCTCGTAGTTTGGACGCACTTAAGTAGTGTTTTACGTCAAAATAATGGCTTACCATGCTTGTATTATTGAACTTTCCAAGATAAAGCGCAAGGAAAATTAATAATAAACCTGCGCACCCAAGTGGCCGTTTGGACTGAAAATAAGTCCGACGCTGCAAGGCTTAAACTGAACTCGTTATCGTAATTGCTGCATCGTGAAAGCTTTCCAATTGGCTCTTGGAAAAGAATTACAGCTGACTCTGTTCGCAGATGTCAACTTTTCCGGTTTGGCTTTAACGATCCTCGGGATTAGCCTCTTTCGTTTGATCAGAACTTCGTCCAAAAGGTATGCAACCACCAAGAAAACAGTTCCTTGTCGTCGGGTGTTTCTGGTGTCTTCAAGGAAAAGGAAAAGTTCTTAATTTCAAAATTCAGTGTAGTTTGTCAATGTAAATTACAATGCCTTTCGGAAAAGGAAGAAAGGAGGGTTATTGTTTCTAATTTAAGTACAGTTGCGTTGTCGGTTTTGCATTTGTGTAACAGCTTAAATCGCGGGGAATTTAGGTGTAGGTGTTGGTTCTCTTGGTTTTCGCATGGCGCATTCACACTCGGTACGAGTTCAGAAAACCATTAAGATAAGATAAGCTTAAAGTATCTGCAATGGAACCCAAACATTGGCGCATTTTCCTTTGAATTTTACCTTTTGAGTGTTAAATAATATATTTTTTTTCTGCATGAAAATTTTATTGACATCGTTGGTTTTCTGTCGAAATCGTGTGCAGAGACGTTTTATTAGCTATTTGGTGAAAATTACATTTAGGCGTGAAATTTGTGAGGTAGTTTATTTGAGAAGAAGTTCCTTGTTACTAGTCACTGTCAATTTCGGATCTCTTTTTTGACATAGACCGGGTTTTGATCAGGAGAAACTAGTCCCAAATGACAAGTCGTTCACTTCGCTTGCGGAAGGACCCGGAACTCATGAACAAGGGCTGTGAGACGGGACTTCCGGCTTATCGTCCTTATCCGAGAAGACTTGAAAGTCTATTCATTTGCAGATGTAATTACAAAGTCAGCACTTTCTCCTCAGTTATTTAAAGACCATGAGTGTTGGTCCGGCCGGAATTGAACTCACGAACTCCCGCGTGACAGCCCGGTGCTCAACAAACTGAACCACCGGTGCGCGGAAGATATTTCCACGAGGAAGAGATTACTTGACAAGCGCCGGGTTGTTCAAAAGCTGTTTAACGTTAATCCCAGATTAAAAATTAACCAACGCTGATATTCGACAAAATTTTACATTAGAGGAAGTAAATCTTGAAAATCAAAAATAAGCAAGAGAAACGTCACCATAAAGCTGAGAGTATGGAACCAAAAATTTTTGCGAATCCTGGATTAAGTTAATCCGCTTTCGAACAACCTGGCCCTGTACCGATGAATATTCAGAAGCGCTTCGTTCCTCGTGACGTCAGGGATAAATTTTCCAGTCACGCGGTTCACAACGACTGACCCCCTGTAAAAGTAATAGGAAATGTAATAAAAAATAGAATAAACTTATAATGGCAAAATCAAACTTATTACCAGGATTTTCGAGTTTGCTGAAGATCTGTAATTTTAGCGACCCCAACTTAGTCACTTTCTGTTTATGCATAAACCTTACATAGAGCATTTTAATTGTAATTTGAAAAACGGATAGCGCTACACTTCATTGATTCTGTAACACTTTTTTTTTAACCGCGAATCTTTCCATTTTTAAATCCCACTAGCCAGAGAGTTCTTACCCCCAAAATCGACAATTTGCGACCCTATTCTTGAAACTCTGTCGGGAACTCTGTCAAGAATGCCATCCAAGTCGTGAAAATGCCACATATCCCCATTAGCACATGAATAGGAAGTACCCCCCTCCCCCTCCCCGGGCTATTACAGCTTCTTGTGTCTCCATACATAAAGTACCTACTTTATTCGGATTTCAAAATGGATACTTGTACAAACTACAAAGTTGCGGAGGGAAAGAAAGAAAATATAAATAGAATTTACTTATTATCGGTCTTTTTCAAAGCATTCTGGTCCACAGCAAAGGAAGTGGCAATATGTAATTAATATTCTTAGCGCCTGAGCCTGAGCCTTAGTCTGTTAAATTTGCGGAGTGTAATACTTGAGATGTCACCGACACAAGTTGTCTATCCAGACAACTGGTAAGTCAAATCTTAAGTTTTTTTTAATTGTTTTATTTATTTGTTCTCCACAGAATATGCAGTTGCTATCTTTTTTCACACCAAATCTTCATAGTTCTTTCTTGGATACAATAATTCGGTGGATAAATTGAACATGAAATTTTCTTGACTTATTCTCTTTAGGAGTTTGTTTGAGTGGATTATACAATGTATATCCTTTGCCAATCATCTACAGTTAGCGGTTGAGCTTTGTTCCATTTATTCAGTCCAGTCTGGGGTGAGTAATGAGTTTTGTTGTTCAGTAACTTGAAGTCATCTTTAGTTGTAGCATTTTCTAAGTTTTGCTCTGTAATGCTGTCTAGTCTAAAACTGAGCTGATTATCAAGAAACACTAATTGTTAAGTTCCTCTGAGTTCTTTGATTCAGTAGGAAGGCTCCTTGTGATGGCAGATATAACTTGATAGTAGTTTAGAAAGTTCGTTGGGCAATTATATCTTGTGCAGAAATTTTAATGAAGATGATTCCTCTTGCAAGCCATTCTCTTATAAAGAATGGTTTATTGTCTAATTCCTCTATTGTTAAACTGGCCAGTTTTAACTGGATTGAAGCTTATGCAATGATTTGAGTTTACTGAAGAAAGATAGCATTTCTCTTTAGAGAACTGGTAATTTGGAATGGAGAAATTTTGTATCATAGTTGCAAAAAAGTTAAAACTTTAGAATGCAAAGTTTCCGGAAAAAGTTGTTGGAAATTGATTTACAGTTTGGGAATGAAAGGGAAAGCTGATGGAGAATCTAAGTGAGTCGCAAAGCTTTCACCATTAAATCAACATCAATCATGTTTAAACCACTTTTACTACTTTTTCCCTTTTGATTTTATCATAGGGCACAGGTGTTAGAGGCAGAATAAACAATCTTCGATAGTCCCAGAGATTTTATACGTAGCACCTTACCAAACAGGGTAAGTCCTTGAGCTCCACCTATCAAGACTGGTGTGCAACTTTTGTATCTTAATATTAAAGTGCAATGGTCATTTTGATTTTGGTCATGAGAGAAATACATTCCAAGGATTGTAACCGGGTCCCTTGGCCTCCCTGTCATTGAGCAACAGACATTTGGGCGTCCACCTCATAAGCGGCATTGAAACTTTCTAATAAATGTGGACCGACTAAATCAGCTCCACCATAAAACCATCTTTCCCTGGGGATTTGCCTGGTTGAAATAATTCTAATTCGGCATGTAGGGTAGTTATTGTGACCACAACATCAAACAGATCTCACTTGCTTAGGATTCAGAGTCTTCTCAGTAGGGCAAAGTATATAATTAACAAATTGATGTCAGTTTTTCATGTGTCTGTTCTGTTATTGATCATGAATTGCATCATAATATAATATTATTGACAATTTGTCAAAGTAGCTGTGGATCTGCAGACTACTTTGACAATGTTATGACGAAATTCATTGTCAATAACAGGACAGACACAGGAAAAACTGACATCAATTTGTTTTTTTACAATTACAAAAAGGCAGAGGGGTCAAAATTAACTCAAAAGAACGCAAGACAAAAATGCGAGAAACTTCAGTTTTCTTCAAGCTGATGCCACTAATGTCGTGTTAATTTTGTATAAATTATCCAATGAGCGCGCAAGAATTTTGCAGTCATTGTAAAATTCCAGTTAGTCACATGAATCATAGTACTTGGCACTTATTAAAACCATCTCAAGAAGTACATGCTTGTATCCTCATACTATTGTTTTGTTTCTTTTCTTGAGTGGGGTCCACCCTTTGTACCGTTCTTGCTCAAGACCTTTTAAAATCTCCCTTCAATTCCATTAAATTACATGTACTGCAAGCATACTTAAACATCTCCCTTCCATTCGACAGCATTTCTACTATTTAGATAAACTTGGTTATTTACTTCTTTTTTCTATTTCTTGTGAATTTCATAGGGGGTCAGTTGGAGGTCAGTGTTTTGTCAGCGAAGGACATTGGCTATTCTACAGAAAGCCATATCTTCGTCAATGAAAGACTAACCAAGAAGAGGAAGGAGCTTCTAAGTGACTGTCTAAAAGGAAATATTCCTTCATGTCGATAATTCATGGTAAGTTACATTTAATTTTTTATATACACGAGAAAGAACACTACAATTAAATCTATTCATGAATTACCAAGTAGTAGATTTTACGAACTTTATAACAGTAGAGGGCAAAATTACTAAATACTGATTGGCTGAGACAGAGCGCATTTGTCATTAATTTTGGTAATTGCCCTGGGCAAAATTTTCTTCCCATGTAGTACAGTAAAATGCTTTTTAGCAGGCCGGGCTGGTTTCATTGCTTTGGCATTGTTGTAGAAAAATTGTAACATTGCACTCAGCTTATTTGTGTGTTTTACAGTTCAGTGAGTCAAACGCTTACTGAACACTGAAATGGCTTCCTACAGAATTTTGCAACAGCATATGTAATTGCTAAGATTTTAGAGGTTGCAAAATACTCCGGTGATCTTGAACAATTACAGCTGGGGTAGCTGACTTGATGTGAGGCAATAGACAAATTGAACTCCACTGATAGGCAATATGTACACCAGATTTAATCAAAGTTCACAAATCTCACTGAGTTCCTTGAGTTACAAAGTCATAATGACAACTTGTAGAATTGACGATAATCTTACGATGTAACAGTAGTGGTAGTACAAGTAGATTTGCAGCGATGAGTTATAGATGTAGATGTGGATGTGGGTTTGAACTGAAAAACGATAATTCGGTATATTTAGATAGTATTAAACTAACCTAGTGACATAAACATAATGACTTGGTGATAACTAAATGTCGATAGAACCTTAAGAAATTGTAACTTGCAAGCCTGCAAATAATTTTGTTATAAGCCTGTGATATGTCAGGCTAGGGACAAAGTTTGACCTGACATGCAGTCACCCTGGTCAGACAAATTTTTTTTGCACACTTATGAAGTGGGATGCCTGTGGCAGACCACTTTATAAATTGCCTGGCATCTCATTTTCATAGTCTTTAATTTTTTAAAACTCTTTAAATGGTTCAAATCTTATGCATTTTCCGTAGCAGCCAAAACATGGTAGTCTGTTATTTGATCGACAGGAAAATCCTTGCATTTTGTGATTTAACGTTAGACCTGAAAGTATTTTTGCTCTAGCATGATTGGAATCATCTGCAAGGTCTTATGAAGTAATCATGTGGGATTACTTCAGCTACTTCTGCTACTATTACGTCTGAATAGCACCACTGTTGCTATTCAAATTATTCTCCATTCGCTTTCAGAGGAATGTTAAGAAAATCTTTCAAGATTCTATTCAAAATGTTTGAAGTTCCACGGGGAAATAACTGCTCTTCTCTGCAAGACAAAGTAGTAATAATCGAAATAATCGCAGGTGATGGTCACGTGTGACATGGTTCGGGCAAATAGGAACACTTTGTCAAAGACACAAAATTCACCAGATTTACATACGATACGCTAAACAGCATTATTTTAAAATCTAAAGAGATGCTGTTTTTATTTAATCAATAAATGTCAATAGCATTTGTATGGAAGCGATCGTGATTTGACTGGGGAAGGATACATTTTTGAAATTGCAATTTGAGCAAAACAAAAATTGGCGTCTAGTGACATCATCAAATTACTAAATTTAGATCACGAAGTTTCCTGAATTTTTATCCAAGCGATGGTTGCAGATGAGCTAGAAATAACTCTCAGCAATTTTGGCTGATGACAGGAGAGATGGTGTTGTATTCTGGACATGAAGAGAATAGTGCTACTCACACGGAGGGTGTAGCACTTCTGCCGGCGGAAGAGGCACGAAAAGCCTTGGTCGGATGGGAAGCCAGGGGGCCAAGGTTCATAACAGCATCCTTTCGAACAGTGCCCCAACAAATGACAAGAGTGAGGAGGTGAAGGATGAGTTCTACAATCAGCTGCAGGGCAAGTGACCAAGATGTGAACATCCTGATGGGCGACTTCCAATGCGAAGATTGGATTGGATAACACAGGGTATGATGAAGTAGTGGGAAGACATGGCCTTGGTGAGATGAATGAAAATGGTGAACGATTGGCAGATGTGTGTGCTTTAAACAAGATGGTAATTAGGGGTAGTGTGTTCCCACACAAAAGGATACACAAGGCAACATGGGTGTCCCCGGGTGTCCGGGTCAAGAGAGGAGCAGATGTTGCATCGGACGATCATCT
The DNA here is from genome assembly GCF_036669935.1 of Montipora foliosa. Taxonomy (NCBI): domain Eukaryota; kingdom Metazoa; phylum Cnidaria; class Anthozoa; order Scleractinia; family Acroporidae; genus Montipora; species Montipora foliosa. The sequence goes on along the minus strand of NC_090878.1, from coordinate 6,475,278 downwards.
GGTAGTTGCCAAACTAAAGCTTAAGCTGAGGAGGAATGAAACAGGTCAGAAAAGAAGAAGAGCGCGATATAATGTGGGTTTCCTGATAGACATAAGTACAGCTGAGAGATTCAGAGTAACACTGTCCAACAGATACCAAGTCCTACAGGATTTGCATGAGGATGAGGAGGGTTTGAACATTAATTCGCAATGGATGGGATAGATAGATAGATAGATAGATAGTTTAATAAAAATATTACTTCGCAGCCAAAAGGCTGAATTGCATAATACTTTACAAATTTGACAATGATACGCTGTATATACTATGTTAAGATACATGAGTATGACTAATTTAAATTTATTTAAAATACTACAAAATGCTAAAAAAACCAGAAGTCAGAACAATAAGCAGATAGCTAATCGGACGCATATTTACACAGTGTTGTTGGCTAATCGGCACATGGCCGGAATGAATGACCGCACACCCGGGAGGTCGTACTTTCTATTTCTCCTTAGATTATAATGGCTAACATGATCTGGAGGAAGTAAGTGGGATAGTTTGTGGTTACCAGAGATTACATTAAACAACTTAAGGCACTGTTCCTCGCGCCGAGACCGCAAAGTGTCAAGATCATAAATACTTAAGCACAGACTATAGGAACAATCAGGTAGAATGATGCTTAGCGCCCTCTTCTGTACTCGCTCGATATCATTGATAAGATACTCGGGCAAAGCATGATGGAAAATAGGCGAACAATATTCGAGAACTGGTCTAACAACAGTGCAATAAAAGTTGATAATATCATGAGGGTTCACTCCCGCTCTCTTGAGAAGAACCAGGAAGTATAGTCTCTTATTGGCTTTCCTGATAGCCTCATTCACATGATCGTTCCACGTAAGATCACTAGTTTTCACCTTTGGTATTGGGACAACATCAGCCATCTTCCACGCTAGCGGGAGTCTATTCTCGGCAAAACTGCAATTAATGATCATGGAGACGGGGTATGCAAGGATATCAGCATACGCTTTCAGGAGCCAATTGGGTATCTCATCCGGCCCAGCCGCCTTACGGGGGTTCAACTTTTCCAGCGCTGACAAAATTGTAGACTCGGGTATAATCAACGGTGTGGATCCCTCCTCAGGGGTTGGGACAGACTCCAACCTCTGAAATGACTCCAGAGGCTCGACAAATGCAGCATTGATCATATTTGCGATGTTTTGTTCAGAGAGGCCGTCAGTGCCTTCAACCTGTAAGCTGGAAATAATGGATGTAAAGGTGGCAGTTAACTATGCTTGCGAAGAAGTGGTGGGCCGAAGAAAACCTGAACACAAGGAATGGCTATCAGCAGAGACATACCGGAAGATACATGTACAGGAAAGCAGCAATTAACAACTGCCGAACAAGGGCAGCAAAGAAAGAAGCGCAGAAACAAGATGCGGAAGTGAACACTGAAGTAAAAAGAAACATCAGAACAGATAAGAGGAACTTTGTGGATAGAATGGCCCAGGAAGCTGAAGAGGCAGCAGCAAGTGGGAACATGAAACAACTTTACGGCTTAACCAAGAAGCTTACAGGGAAGTTTGGACGAACAGAGCGTCTGGTCAAAGATAAGAACGGAAGTGTTTTGATGGGTGCAAATAAGCAGCTAAGTAGATGGGCAGAATACTTTAAGGAGCTTCTTAACAGGCCAGCTCCAGCTAATACACCAGACATCCCCGCAGCAGAGGAAGACCTACCAATTGATTGTGGCAAGTCCACCAAACAGCGGGGACAGATGAGATTCCAGCAGAAGCACTCAAGGTAGAAGAAGAGAGATGCTCTATGGATTGTTTGATAAAATATGGGAAGAAGAGGAGATCCGTTTAGAATGGAAGGAAGGACCTTGGCCTATGTTCGAATTATAGAGGAATCACGCTCCTGTCTGTCCCAGGGAAAGTACTGAACAGAGTCATTTTGGAAAGGTTGAAAGGACCAGTAGATCGTACCCTACAGGATCAGAAGGCTGGCTTCAGGCCAGACAGGTCGTGTACCGATCAGATCACAACACTGCGAATTATAGTGGAACTCCCCCCTTTATGTAAATTTTGTTGACTACGAGAAGGCTTTTGACAGCCTAGACAGGGAGTCATTATGGAAGCTGCTTCGACATTATGGTGTACCCATGGGGTTTGTCAACCTGATCCGAAACTCTTATGAGGGTTTGTCTTGCAGTGGTTCATGAGGGGAGATAAAGGGAAGTTTGAGGTAAAGACTGGAGTAAGGCAGGGATGCCTTCTGTCACCTTTTCTGTACATCTTCAGTTGGCTATAGACTGGATCATGAGAGCTGTTACAAACCGAAAAAGAAATGGGATCCAGTGGTCCTTGTGGACACATTTGGACGACCTGGACTTTGCTGGCCAGAAACCATTGGCTGTCAAACCCTGAACTGGAACCCCCAAGGTCAACGAAAGAGAGGGAGACCACGCAACACCTGGAGCTTGAAAAGGATATTAAGAGGACTGGACACAACAACACTGGCAAGTTATTGTTGGTGGTCTATGCTCCAGGAGGAGCAAAGGGCTGAAGTAAGTAACACTGCGTACAGTTATCCTCATCGATTTGTGCTAAAATCTGGGAACTTAATTCTGGACTGTTTGACCATTTACACCAAACCAAGACTCTAAAACTTCAACAATTAATAGGTCTGCATGTAAATTTTGATGGCACTTGCACATATTTTTTTTTACTCGTGTTTTTAGCGCATGTAAATTGTCTTTTCGTGCAGGAAACATGTGTACACTGTAATGCTGACATACCCATGGCCTGTGCTGTAGTCCCTGAAAATTCACAGTAAAACTGGTCATAAAATCTTATCACTCCGATGAAAAGCAAGTAGCAGATTCTATGATCGTGGAGCAAATAATAGCTGAATATACCTTAAGAGTGCCCAATTTATAATAATGCATATATACATGTATGTGAATAAAACAAAGGCGTGTGCTCTACAGTTTTCTAAACTCCCTTGTGGAACATGTAGTAGCTATCGATATGCATGAAAGCAATTGTTTACCCTTCAAGATACTATTTTATATTCAATAAAAAATTTGTGAGAAAAATAAGAAAGGGAAAGTAGGTGTTTCAAAACTAACAGCATGCATTTGGAAATTATAAACAAGTATTTCAGGCAATTTCTGGTACATGTACAAGTGATATATTAATCCTTAATCAGTAGTACTAGGAAACATGTGATTGCCTATAGATGAAATTGTCTTTCTAGTATAAGATGCATAGAAATAGAATAGAAAAGACTTACTTTGGTCTAGTTACAAATTGTGGTTTATTAAGACTCTCATCGACAGGGCATATAAAATTAACAACAATACCCAGGGTTTTCAAACATAATGTTTCCCAGTTGGTTAATTGATAAGTCTGTTCTTGAGACATGACAAATCCTTAATCCCGTTCAGTGAGGTATGACACTGCCAAATTGTTGACAACAGGGTTGCTTGAGTGGTTAACTGTTTGATGAAGTCCTGTAGAGTCTGTCTCAATAAAGTATATGTATGTATATTGTTGGGATTCCTAAATAATTGTAATTTACTTTAGAGAAGTCACTTTTTACCCAAAAGGGTCCTCGTAGATTTATATTCTTTGATATTTGAGCTCTGAATTACTTATGTACTACACATGGGTGGGGGATAGTACAATAAATGGTGATAATTTCAATGACTTTGAGAAATTGCATCTACATGGAAGGGCTGTCAGAATCCTTTTTACCTGAATGGATCCGAAACTAATATATATTTTGCACAAACTTTTTTGAATGAAATTAAGCTACAGAATATTCATTGGCACAGTTCCAAGCTACATGACCCCACAATCTGTAACTAATGAATAATTTATTGATACAGTAACATGTTTGGATACCATACCTGTATGTGCTGTTTTCTAGGTATGACCCTTTTTTGATTTTGTTTTTTAGGGCTTGTTATCTCTACATATTTCTTTCTGGAGGTAAGTACCTGCGACATTATTTTTATTGTAATGTGTTATGTCAGAAACGTGTAACGCGCGTTCACAGCTTCTGAATATTCAGTGCTAAGTACCATATTTGGAAACCCCTCGCTCCAGTTAATTTCGCGTGAGAACATTAGTGGTATTGCGTCACGGTGTTCTTGGGAACTGATTGGTTGAATGTTTCTGTCTTGTTGTTCCAAATATGGTACTGAGCAAATTGAATATTCAGAAGCTTGTTTCCCAGCACACAAGGGGCCGTTACACGTTTCAACAAGTTTTTGTTGAGAGTTTTATACAATACAAGAGTTGTTCTAATTTTTTTCTTCTTTTTCAACCATGAACCTGAAGGCAAGATGGTGATTTACGAATTCTTCTTTGTGACTGATTTTGTACATGTTGAAGGAGGTAAATGTTTTGTTGGCGTTTTGTAGAGGGTGTATACAATGTACTGTCCCAGAAATCATTAGGTTGACAATAGTGCGCTTACTTACCTTGCTTTGATTTAAACCTCACTGCTTCTGTTATGTACATAATTTCTTACTTATTAGCATGACAAGGGCAACCCTAAAACCCGGAATCACAGTACAATACAGAGAGTAAAAACTATCCTAAACATTCATAAAAGCTAAGGTTAGCTTTTACTCTTTGTATTGTACTGTGATTCCCGGTTTTAGGGTTGCCCGTATGACAACAACATCATTAATATAAGAAAAGGAGGGTTTTGCTAAAAGCAGGCCGGCAGCAAATCCACGTGCATGCACAGATCTGCATCGGGTTTGGGCGTGCAAATGAAAGACGGTGAGTTTGAATTCGTTTACAATTTTAATCATTGGAATCCTTGTTTCTGTTTGCTGTTGTAAACAAACAAGGATTCAAATGATTAAAATGGTAAAGGAGTTCAAACTCACCGTCTTTCATTTGCGGGCCCAAACCCGATGCAAATCTGAGCATGCGTATGGATTTACCGCTATACAAGAAAACTGTGTGGGCCTCCTTTTAGCAAAACCCAGAAAAGCAGTGAGGTTTCTAAGCATACAATTGTAAAGATGTCTATGTCGTTTTCTTTCAGTTAAGCTATGGTAGGAATCCAGTGGTTGTGAACAAAGGGTGTTTTTTTTTTGTGTCTTCTCTAGGAGTTATGAATCCTTTTACTGTTGTAATCTGGAGGAGGAGCCGCCGCCGCCGCCGGAAGAGTTCTCACTATGAGATAGTAGCTGCAGTGGTGAATTAATTGACCTTCTGAGCACTTGCAGATGTTTGATTGTTAGGATTTTGGTGTGGTGCACGATAGTTTTGTCCATCTGGGATCCCTAGGCGGGCGGAATTGTATTCCTTGTATGATGTTATCACGAATTTTTTCAGGTATTAAAATTGTGATGTATTCGTGCAATTTGAGGTCAGTAATAAAACAGTGGGAATGGAAAAATTGTACATGTTATTCAGCGTTTTCGAATTTTTCCATTCCCACTGTTTAATTACTGACCTCAAATTGCACGAATACATCACAATTTTAATACCTGAAAAAATTCGTGATAACATCATACAAGGAATACAATAGTCCATTTCCTAGTTGCTCTTTGCCTCTGTTTCAAAGCGAGTCGTCGTCCTGGAAGAGTACGAAGACTTGTTTTGAAGAAGAGGCAAACAGCAAATTGGGAATTGCTTGGTTTCGCCTAGGAATCCAAGATGGACAAATCGTAATGATGATGAAAGTAACTAGTTGCTTGATCTTGAAGTCCAACATTTCATATTTGCCCGCGATGGAATTTCACTGTATTTGTGCAGACGTTTGTCTGTTAACAGACTTTTTTCTTGTTATACATCAATTTCTTCGTTTATAAGCCCTTTTCAGTGCATTATACAAAACCATTTTGTTTCGTGAGGTTCAATTGCGTTGAGAAGACTGACCTTTTGATGGTCTATGGAGGTGGTTAGTCTGGGAAGAAACGTTGTGGAAAAATTGGTATATATTATAAATAATATAAGTGTCAATTTAAGGATTTGAAGATGAAAATAAAAAAATTGATTTCGGAGACTCGTTCATTTGATAACATTTTAATAAATTAAAGTCCTTTGTATAGGTTAAAGAAAATTAATTATAAGATGAACGTTTCGAGGTCAACTTGACTTCAAGTGATGTAAATAACAGGTTTGGAGTTCAAACTAGTTACTTGCACCACTTGAAATTCATTGACCTACGGAAACGTCGTCTTTTGCAAAAACTAGCGATTTGAAAAGTATCTCTTATAAAATCAACGTTTCGAGGTCAACTTGAATTCCAAGTGATGTAAATAACAGGTTTGGAGTTCAAACTAGTTACTTGCACCACTTGAAATTCATTGACCTACGGAAACGTCGTCTTTTGCAAAAACTAGCGATTTGAAAAGTATCTCTTATAAAATCAACGTTTCGAGGTCAACTTGAATTCCAAGTGATGTAAATAACAGGTTTGGAGTTCAAACTAGTTACTTGCACCACTTGAAATTCATTGACCTACGGAAACGTCGTCTTTTGCAAAAACTAGCGATTTGAAAAGTATCTCTTATAAAATCAACGTTTCGAGGTCAACTTGAATTCCAAGTGATGTAAATAACAGGTTTGGAGTTCAAACTAGTTACTTGCACCACTTGAAATTCATTGACCTACGGAAACGTCGTCTTTTGCAAAAACTGGTTTGTTTCTAAAATTCCTACTTGTGGATCCTTACCTGTTCCAAATTCAGTTTTTGCCCTAAAACCTTGTCAATCTTGAAGGCGATTTGAAAACTATTTCTTATAAAATCAACGTTTCGAGGTCATCGTGTCTTTCAAGTGATGTAAATAACAAGTTTTTTGGAGTTCAAACTAGTTACTTGCACCACTTGAAATTCACGTTGACGTCGAAAAGTCGTCTTTTGCTAAAGCTTTGGTAAAATTTTTTCCTACATGTGGACCCTAAAACTTGGCCTTACAAACGTCAGAATTTTGTAATGTTGGCAATTTGAAAACCATTTCTGTTATTGGTGGAGATTCTGTAAAGACTAACAGTTTCAGAGGATGGGAAGCCAATTACCCCTAGAAAGGCTCAACCCGGGATTAAATTTGAAAAGTTTATGATCGATTATCAGAAAACGAGGAGTCAAAGCAAATTTTCCTTACCCTTGTCACACAGTCTCGTAAATTTTAAACAGCTTGGACAGAGTAAGGATCTCTGTTGGACCTTAAACTTAATAGGGAGAGGACAAAAGGTTTTGGGTTGTTCATGTGTGCATTGTTGTCTGTCAAAAGTGCCTATTATCCCAACACACTTTAGCACTTAATTAATTCTTCGAAATTGTCCCAAATACATCGTCTTGTCTTTAGGACCTTTTGATTGAAATTTCACTTCTCTATTAGCTTTGAAAGATGGCAAAAGTTGTCATACTTTAATCCAAAAGCGACACACAGTTCAACATCTTGAAACAGGAAATGTTGAACAATGTTGCAAAAACGTGTTGAACGGAATAGAGCTGGTCTTTTCAACCTCCATTTTCGTTCAAAATAAGAGGCAGTGTGGCCCAGTTAGGGCGCTTGCCTTGAGATCCGGAGATCCCGGGTTTAAGACACGTTTTGACCGCTCGTCGAATTTGTTCCTGATAGTCCCTGGTTCATCTTCCCAGCTGCACTTATAAATAGCCAACTAGTTTGCCTCCGGCCAGTTGGAATTCTATACAGTTGTTGTTTTTGTGTTCTGTCGTTTCGTTACTTGTATTTCATTGGTGCTGAAAAGCCCGTATGGGGACAGGTCAATTCAGTGTGTATTGCATTATATAGATAGTGTTTCTGGACGATTTAACGCGCGCTGTGACTGGCTCAGAATCCACGGCTCACTCTCGGTTATTAAGTTGTTAGTATTTTACTGTATCGTTCAAAGTGTTGAACGAATGGAATATTTCAACATGCCATCATAGTTGATGCCATGACACACAGTTCAACATTTGTTGATCATAAAATGTTGAACCGTGTGTCACTGGCTTTATTGATTACAGTATCACCATTTTTTCCCTCTTTCAAAGCCAATAAATGAGTGAAATTTCAAAAGGTTCTAAAAACAACAAGATTTCTTTTGGAGGACTTCGGAGAATAAATAAGGTGGAAAAATGTGTTGAGTCATAGGCAATTTAAGCTACGGGTGAAGGGAGAAGAAAAATGTCTTGGGGAACAGTATCAAAGGCCTTCTGGACTAAACAGATACAGCTCCCATAGTGAGGCCTTCGTCCATTTATTTGTCGCGGTAAGAGGTAGATCTTCTGGAGACGAATCTTTGCTGACGCCCCACTGATACTCTCAAAAGAAAGCAATGGCCTAGCGATGGCTATCACTACACCGACAGATCTGACTTTCAAGTAGCTTCTCAGGAATGCTGAGCAAGGGGGACCTATGACGAAAAAAAAGGCGATTACAAAAGCAATTTCTGAATGACAAGAAACAATCGAGAAGAATTGTTTAACAAAGGCAAGTCAAGCTTGACTGGTTCAGATCTCTTTGTTTTAATGTCCCAATGGGGTAATAATAATGAGCTTGCCCTCCAGCATAGCGGATTTTGTACCATGTGATCGTTAGTTGCAAAAGTCCTATAGACCCTTTGCATAAATGGCGCCCAAATTTGAATAACAATACTTTATACATACTTATGTTTCAAGACAAAGGATTTTTCTCATGAATGTGAGGCTAAGGATGTATCAAGTATTGTTATTCAAATGTGGGCGCCATTTATGCAAAGGCTCTATTGATGACTTACACAGAACTAAATAACGAGTTGAGGGTATGCAGAAAACCCTTATTGAATGAATTACTGTAAACCTCAGGCTACGATTAATAGTTTCATATCCGTTAACATGACCATAAATTTCTTCTTGATTACAACACCATATCTCGACTTCGTACTTCTTTCATAAAAACAACCATTCAGAGACAAAACAAGATATCGTTTTTTGTTCGTATCGCAGATAAATGTTCACACCCACGGAATGAAACTTTTAAGAGTAATATATGTTTAACAATGAAGTGACCTTATGTAGCTTGGTAGGACCCAATATTTAACAATTGAAAAACCCTCCAACTAAAACTTAAGCCACATCTGAACCAAATAGAATATGGAAAAAGCCTCGCAAACTTTGTTAGCTTATTATCTCCCGAGTGATATAGTGTAGTTTGTTTGTATGTCTGTGTTAACGCAACGGTTATCTTATGACCAATTCTTCAAGGGAACCTCCACTTCAACAAAAAAATAACTTTAAATCACAGGAAATGACCATTACAGTCAAGTCAGTCTAAAGTATTTTAAAAGAAGTGTTTGTATCCGAAATAAATTTTAGAATCGCCTCTTTTTTTTCAAATTTCGCTGGCGCCGCCATCTTGAATAATTGTAACGTGTAACGGTTGTTCTATTCTTGGTTTGCAAGTGACGCCACAAAAAAACTAAAGAGCCTTTTGAGTTTTTATCTCGATCCGCTACAAGAGGTTTTAAGTAATGATCCGTGTAAGGTGGATAGCAATTTCCTTTGTTATGCGGCAACGGGGCTTTCCCCACATAGGAATGTTATCATTTTTACACAGAGAATGCATAAACCTACAGGAAGGCAGTTAACGCAATAAAATTCATTTACAGCCCACTTTGAAAGGGTGTTTTTTTGTGTTAAAAGATTTTGACCAATCACAAGAGTTGAAAACAAAAGCCAAGAAACGTTTACAATTTCACATGTTCCCCACATACGATTTCTGTGGAATTCATTTAAACTGAGACCAGATGAAAGATGGAAGATGGTTGGAAAGTAAGGATGAATATAATACTGCTTTATGAAGTTTTGTTAACCGTTTGCTGTTTAAGCCAATCAGAAGTAAGTACAGACAATAGAAAAGTTATCACCTTTTTGCATACCAATTAAATTCCAACATGTTCGTTGCCGTTGTTGCTATCGTTCTTATCTGGACCGTTTCTTAAAAATATATCTGTTGCATGTTTTCAGCTCGATACCGTGCTCCGTTTCGAAAATAGAGCAGTTTGAATTTCAGAGTTTTTCCACAGGGCGTGACATGTTGACGGCTTAAGAAGACCATGCCAGTTGCATAAAAACATCTATTTCGCTGGTGTTTTTGTGGCCTAAAGAGCCAATATACTAGGAGACGTATCTATACGAATGTTTGCTAGCTCATTATACAGCTCAGAAAGTGTTAACGACAGCCAAACTAAATTCCAGATGTTTCTACAGGATTCCAGCTGCCATGATGGTGTACTTCAGCAGTACACCAACATGGCGCCTCCATACTAAACTCTACAAATTTGAGTAATATATTTTGCCGAATAACTCAAGCACGAAATATCGCACAGCCGTGAGACTTGGACCCGTTGTTTATTTATTCCCCTTCTATAATATTTCCATTTCTTGCCTCAATTTCTTAAATGGTAAGCGATTTATGTTTTCACTTGCGTGACGTGCAATCAGACAAAACCTCTTTGTGTCAGAGCAATAGGCTGACCGTCACACGTCACAATTATTCAAGATGGCGGAGCCCACGAAATGTGGAAGTGAAAATAAGCGATTTTAAAATTCACATTTCTTGATATAAACACTGTTTCAAAAAGACAACAAACATCATCAGAAGTGATTATTATTCAGTTACAGATAAATTTAAATTTAAATTCAAAAATACAAATGAATGGACTGTGAACTAACGAAATTGATTGACATAAAACGACAAGAAATATGCTAATAATAGAGATGTAGTTTCTCACTGCTAACATTTTCATTTAAGGTTGGCTTTAAATCACAGATTAACAGACTCTTAATATTACAACGCATGTCTGATCGACCAGTTGCTAAAATTTCAAAATGATCGCACTTTAATCAATGGTTGGTTGAGAAAACATGAACAATTGCAAATTCGTGACAACTTGTTGTTAGAGCTTTAAAAAGTTTTGCGGTCTTTCTGTCACGTAATCAGCGTTTCGTTTTTCCTTTGTAGAAATCATTGCAATCCCAACAGTTCACTCTGTACACTACTTTTGACTTCAAAGAAGGAGCTAATTTATCTTTGTAAGGGAAAAAAGACTTGATTTTTAAGGTGTTTTGAAAAACTATTGAGGTTCAAAAAACCATAGAAGTTGCTTATACAAGAGCTCAGCTGTTTTGTGAGGTGTTTGCTGTAATGACCAAAGAAAAGTAGAACGATTAGAACATCTTTTTTTCTTAACTGTTTGTACAAGATCTTTTGGCTTATTTTGATTTTTCTCAATGACATCATTCATGATATTTAACAGTTCCCTTAGGGTAGCCATGAAGTGACAAAATCCTCTTGAGGTCATTTAAGGTTAACTGTAACAATCAGGGTGACAAACAAATTCAAATGCAGCGATAAGCCAAAGTTCGGACTAGGTTTATTTTGTATTTACACAGAGTAAAGAGTCTCATTTGGTATAAAGACCTTCTTCTTTCCATAGATTGACAGTGAGAAGGAGTTGTCACAATTGCGTTTCATAAGGACATAATGGAATGGAATTTCATCATTTTGTTCAAACTCAGTTGTGAATGTATTGTACTGTCTCCCATTCAGGTAATCTAAAAACTCACGTTTTGTTCTTGAAAAGTGAAAAGTTCTTGAAAAGCATCATTTGTTCTATTACCATATTTCTTGTTGTTTTATGTCAATCAATTTCGTTAGTTCCCAGTCCATTCATTCGTATTTTTGAATTTAAATTCATCTGTAACTGAAAAACAATCACTTCTGATTAATGTATGTTGTAACATACGAAACGTTACAGTTATAAAAAGAGTTATGCAGTTCAACCAAATGTTTGTAACCGCTGTTTGTGTTTTATTCTTATTGAAACTTAAACGGCCAAAGTCAAAGAATTTTTAAACTATTAAAACTCTTGAAAGTTAAAAAATCTCATGAGCGGATTCAGAGCCTACCTTAAATATTCCAGTTGTGAAGATAGCTCTCAATACGTTCTAGAGAATTGTTTTAAACTTTGCAAAGTGTTTTCATTTAGCCTGCTAATTACTTTCCAGCGAGAACTAATGGTGATAACTGACATCGCTGAGACCATTAACACTTAAAGACAATTTGCTGTCATTAATCAGATTACCTGTTGCTCTGGTCACCTGTTACATCACACTACTACCAAAATCACTAAAACTGTTTGCACCCCGAAGAAAGTGATCGATCGCATTTGTCGACTTGCTCACAAGACCATTTGAAGCGCCCCGATTTAAACCGATTTGTGACGTGTCACTCTTGATGTGAGCGAGGCCGTGGGAAAATAAAGAAACAGACCGCAGCATGAGATGAATGTGTACGAAGAGCTTTACACCATTTGAAAATGATATGTGGTTACTGATGTTTGAGCACAGGGCGAGATTTTTTAACAGAGTTCTACCTGGGACGTTTTTGAGATATAGGATTAAAGTAAAAAATGAGTGGTCTTACAGTTTCACACATATGGAAGACATTTTGTCCTGCCTTCGATGTTCCACAACGACCGACAAAAACAAACGAGAAGATACATCAAATGTTTTCTTTTATATTTATTTGCAACATTACTGTCCTTGAAATCGTTTTGATTACTAAATGAAAATACCGGTAGTAACTATTTACTTGTTCTCCACGACTGACATTATGATAATTAAATTACTGCTATGTTGACGATTGATATAATTTTCGCAGAGAATTTGTCTTCGAATTTATGTCAACCAAAACAACAACAAGGGATAAAAACTCAACTTATCATATTGGAGTGAGATTTCGGTATCGATTCCCGCGCACAAATTATTTGTCGATACTATACTGGTATTTATAAACCATACAAATTTGCGTTACGAGCATGAAATTTGAAACAACAAAGCATAAAGTGTTAACACTGAACTGCCTCGCAAGCCTGTGACATTCTTATTTTCTTCTTGCCCAAGGACGCGAGTCTTTACACTATCTCGAAGTATCCAGCTGGACGATGGAAGTAATTTTTGGTTGCATGTTTAACAAAACTCGTCTGCCATATTTTTGAAACTGTAAGACCACTCATTTTGTACTTTAATCAGGACTATATCTTTGAAATTTCCCGGGTAGAACTCTGTTGAAACATCTTCCCCTCCACTCAACTATCAGTGACCAAATACCATTTCCAAACGGTGAAAAGTTCTTCGTACACATTCCTCTCAAGCCTTTTATATTTTCCCACGCCCTCGCTCACATCAAGAATGACATGTAACAAATTGGGGTGCTCCAAATGGTCACATGAGCAAGTTGAAATTCAAATGTGATTGATCAGGGTGCAAACAGTTTAGTGTGCATTATGTCAAACAGTTGCTGTTTAACATATCTGCTTTGTGATGATTAGAGTTAATCCTTTCAAAAGTACAGTGTTTCTTGAAAGTGCTAGAGCCTCCCTGAGTTGGAGGATTTTCCTAGCAATGACACGGCAA
>NC_090878.1:6441861-6454361 GCF_036669935.1 Montipora foliosa | reverse complement strand
GATTATTATTGCGACAACCGCCGAAACAACACCACAACTTTTTTATCAACTCATCCAGTTCACCGTTTATGTCAATTGAATGATCTTATTAACACACAAGACAGAACTTTGGTGAAGTCACTGACCGTAATTCTTAAATTTGTGTTGGTTATCGCGATCATTCTGCTACTGGGAGGAGAACAAACACATTTTACAACACATTTTACACAACTATGAGGAATAACGAACTCGCCTATGATGGTGATCAAATTCGCCTACGTAGGCGAGTTCACCAGCAGGCCTAGGCGAGTTTGAACGTAGGCGAGTTGACCGGATACCAAGATATCTGGTCTGGTCAAAGTTGACTATAAAGTTGCAGAGAAGCCAAGTAAAACAACAATGTAGTCAGTAGTATATCCACTTTTTATCCTGTTGTAGAGATGAAGAAAAGGCACATTCAAATATAATAACTCACCTGCTGAAAAAGTTTGTATGTAATTCTCCAGCCAGAATTACCGAGCTTGTTCGCCATCTTCCTTTTTGTGCCTCAACGGAGAGCAATGACCAGCAGAACGAAGGTTGCTGACCAGCGGTTTTCGTTAAAACAATGGTTTGCTGGGGGTGATCAGTCTCGCGGGCTTAGAAAACCTGGTTATGGTCACAGTGTATGACACAATTAAGGTCACAAGCCAATCGCTACATCCCGTGCATGCACGTGTATCAACCTAACAAAGGGCGTGGACATTAGCACACGCGGTTGAATTCGTCAATCAAGCGCGGTTGAATACACAGCTCTGTGATCATTTGTGCAATAAATAAGCCCCAAATTGCAACGTGTCGGTAACATGCTTGAGATATTACTCGTCGTAAATTTTGGAAATCTCCCGTCCATTTTTCTCGCGCTGGAAACTGATACCTTTTAGGGATTCCTTTTCTTTGCTTGTGTTTGTCGATCGTCAACTTGGATAATAAGCCTTTTGCGGCTTGTGATCACACAGTACAAAAAAAAAAAACAAAAAAAAAAAACCACTATATACTGGAACGCAAATTGCCCACTCGGATTATTTTGCTTTGTTTTAGATGTCCCTGTCCGCAATTTGCGTTCCAGTTTGGCGGTTTTTGAATCATGTGATCACTAACATGTATGTATGTATGTACTAACCTGGAAAGGGCCATTACTTGCGCTTGAATGGATTCGAACAAAGGCAGGGCGTGAAGCGACCCCTTTTGCGTGCGTCTTCGTGTTTAAAACGGTTTGGTGAGGTGCTCATTCAAAACAACTACGTTGTAAACTTTCCGCCTTTCAACGAATTTCCGTCTGCAAATGTCGTGCGCCTTAGATAACTCGTCTTGCCCAGCAACGTTTTTCCACAATTTTTGAGAACTTTAGAGAAGTGTTCGTTTGGTCATTGGTGCAGGTAGAAGGGCTTGGGAGTGGAGGGGGGGGGGGGGGGGGGAAGAAATGTATCGTCAAGGCTCTCAATCTCGATTCCAACCGATTCATTTTCATTTTAAAACCCAAAATTTCTCACCAAACATCTCCAGCTTACACGATCCTCATTATTTTCCAACCCAAAAGGTGTTTTTCCTTTTCCATCTTTCATAGGCCATCACACGATAGCCCTGCGACCCATTTCAAACTCGATTCAAAGACGGATTCGTTATTTAAAATTGTCACCAGCGAACAGATACCTGCTATGACAACACATGACAAGTACACCGAAGTGTGTTTACCGGGATTGAAGGAAAATCAGCGTCCTTTATTTTTTGCAAAGTTTCTCTGCCTTATCTTACTCGAAATTTTGCTAGAAATCAATAACAACAGACTAACATGTGCTTTACAGCAGGGAAGGAGACATTTTGAGAGTTGAGCAAAGCAATTCAAGTATTTTCATTCGAAATTCCAACCTGTTAGCACGCACTCTTTTTCAATCTGAACAAAAGCTATTTTTTTTTTATTGCATGAAAATATGAATACTTTTAATTGTAGCAAGCTAACTAGACCCTCCGTGAGGGTACACTGGGTTGCCTGTGGTACGTGCAGCCCCGGAGGTGGGGGGGTGGGGGGGGGGGAACTCCCATATGGAACACACGGGGATGCTAGTCGGAAATTTTAAATTTAACCCCTGAAGGAGACCATCTGGGCGTGGCTCAAGCTTTTTGTGACTCCTAAAGGAGACCAATCTGGGCGTGACTTAAGCAAATTTTGACCTTGGCGGCTTAAAATATTGGCGCTTTGCCCGAAACACCCTAAGCGAGACCAAAATCCAAAATTTACACCCGTAAGCGAGACGACGAGCATCCCCGTCTGTTTCATATGGGAGTACCGCCCCCCCCCCCCCCCCCCCGGGCTTGCAAAAACTAACCAAAAGGTAATCAACAGGTCCTCACACGTTCGTACGACGAAACAGATCCTTTTCTGAGGTTAAAAACCTGGCTACTGGCCTAACTCTTCTTCCTACTTTCCCAACCGCGAGAAAACCGCGGTAAATCAGCCATCGCCAAAAAATGTTTTTTTTTTCTCAAAAAATATTTAAGTTAGGGGGAAAAAATACATCATTTTAAAGCTAAGAAAATAAGCTTTCCAACAGCATATAACTTATTTACAGAAAACTGAAACATTTTATAAAAGCGAAAGTTGAACGAAAAAATTTAAGAAAAATAACAGTAAAATATGTTTTCTAGGCAAAATTTGGTCATTTTAGCGTTGATTACGAATTTTTGGATGCAAAACTAATATTTTCTGCAATTTATCTGCCTTCTTGGACATAAATTCGACCGAAAACTGATAAGGCACGAATATTTTTAGATTTTTAGGAATAATAGATAACGTGGTTCAATGCGTAATGTGATAATGCGATAAAAGTGTCAAATTTGCGACCCATTGCTAACGGCAACGGAAGCGATCGCATTACGAATAATTAACCTCTGTTGCCAAAAACCACTCAAATAACCGGTCAGTGTAAAACGCAGACTGCAGACTGCAGACCAGGGATAAAATGCAGACTGAGGGTAAAATGCAGACTGCAGACTGTGGGTTAGTAAAATAATAATGAAAAAAGAGTTATAAGAGTGTTAGTAGCCGTTTGTACTTTCACACTGAAACCCCAACACAGCTCCCATCGCTTTGGTTGCCCCACCGCATGTTTTATCGAACTCTGTAAGAATTGAAGCTGTTTGAATCCTTGTTGTTGTTTGAAAAAGGACAGTTTCGTTAAGTGAGTTGCTTTTAGGCAAAGAAGTCACCACCCCGTAATTCATATGCCCAAGATACCGGGTTTTTGTAAGTTTCTTTTTCTGTCAAGTGTGATAAAGTTTGACAATGAAATGAGCGAAGTCAAAACAAAGATCACAATCGCCCAACTCTTGTTTATGCAAAGTCAAAATTTACTCTCCAAGACGTGTACGACGTGATTTATCACCAGGTAATTCCATAATTTTGGAAATAGCAGCTACTTTATTATTCATCTGCGTCACAAGTTTTCACTGATTTTGGGGCTCATTTTGTTGAAACTCAAGCACGCTTCCAACAGGCCTGTGAACCCTTCCTGCTTACAGAGCAATACTAAAAACTTCTCCCATATCACATTTGAACCTTAAGCTCGAAAATTCAACATGATATTATAATTCACAAAGGCAGAAAATACCACAGAATCCTTTTCCAGCGAAAATTTTATTGAAACAAACAACATATTTGCTCTTAGAGGCGAAAACCTCTTCCTATTTCATTGCGTGCGTGAAGACAAGAAACTCAATTGTGTCAAATTACCATGTACTTCAGGTAAATACTGCTCACTTTGATTTCGTCTCGACGGGCGATAGATTGTTGTCGAAGTCCAGTACTCGTCGCTTTTGAGATTCATGCCTAGTTTATCCAACTGACTTTCCATTATTGAGCTCCATAAGGGTATATTTTGTTTAAGGATCCACTAAAACGCCATTCGCGTTGCATGACTTTCGACGCCATTGCAGGCTAAGTTAATGATTCTACTGTGTCCACAAGAGAAATCTACGCAGTTCCACTACCCTCTCGATCCTAAGAAAATACGCGCAGA
Source organism: Montipora foliosa (assembly GCF_036669935.1). Lineage (NCBI taxonomy): Eukaryota > Metazoa > Cnidaria > Anthozoa > Scleractinia > Acroporidae > Montipora > Montipora foliosa. Next base: position 6,450,327 of record NC_090878.1, on the reverse strand, counting down.
AGGCTCTATACACAAAGACACTACTTACCAGGGGAGTGACAGGCAAGACTTTTACCGACACGGAAAAAAAAAAAAAAAAAAAAAAACGAAAAAAAAAAAAAAAAAAAAAAAAAAACAAACAAACTAAACGTAGACCTCGACTGGGTTTGCCTTATAAGGCAACCCAGTAATGAGGTTAAAGTGCACGGCTTAACTTTCCGCTTTATATGATGTGCGACAAGCAACATCGCAAATTAGCCCTAAAAAGCGCCATCAAGTGTTCAGATGAAAGCCCTTCCAATTTTAAGATTCCGGTAACAAAATCAAATAGACATGAAGATACATTAACGTCATTTTACTAACACTGTAAAGAGGAAAAACAACAGACTCTTATATGGCCGCCGCGGCCAAGGATGTCGGGGTCTCTTTAATTTTATTCGCATCGATCAGTTACATTGTGTACATTGAGATACACGACACAACTGAATAAATTTAAGTAAATCATCAGCCTACCAGTCGGAAATCATGCCTATAAAAAGCTCTTCTGTTTCACTATTTTCCAAACTTTAAAGACAACCGCCTTTTGAAAGTAGTTAGCACATACGAAACGGCTTTTTTTAATCATTGACAAGTGCGTTTTAACCGACTTCAGCCGGGAAGCATTTAAATGAATTCAGTTTATTATGAGCAACTGCGCGCAAATTTCTTCCGTATAAAATTGGCCTGACGTCTTAAATCTATACTTAAAATTTTATCGGATATTGTACCCTTTCTTTGATAGCATGTCCCGGAATGCTCCCTTGTATGCATTCTTAACTTGGATAACCTCCCTTCAAGCCAAAAAACCTGAGTTTTCTAATCATCGTTCTGTAGGTTTATAGTTAACGCATGGAGTTGTCTACGACACTCGACAAGTGCCTTTCATGTTTTTGTCCGTATTTTTGGCCTTGACCCTGCACAAAACAAACTTTTTTCGAGAAGATAACCAATCAAATATCTTTCGATTAAATTATGCGCAACTAATTTGCGAAACCGTGCGAAGCGAAAAAAAGATTGTACAGGGTCACGGTCAATTCAACAACGAATGCGACAACATTGTTCTTGCTTTTAAAGGTTTTAAGGTTTCATAACCAGTCCCACGATTAACTATGGTAGGTTTTCGGCACAAACGCTAGGATTAGACTTTACGTGCGATATATGTTTCAGTGTGCAAGTCATTACAAAACCGATACTGTGCTGTCATTGTTTAGAAAAAAAAAAAAAAGAAAAGAAAGGCTTTTGTGAGATGTAATGTTTTTTTTTTTTCCGGACTCTTTTTTGCAAAGTAAAGGGCGCCTTAAAGGAGTTACAAATTTGAATATCGCCAATACAAAACGTCACTATCAAAACTATGCTTCGGGGTTTTTCGCAGTATATATAAATCAACACGTTGATAAAGCTATTAAAGTATCTTCTTCAGTTCATTCACTTTTGATTGAAAAGTCCCACTGTAATCACAAATTGTCAATGCAAAGTCCAGTGGAGTAGCGATAACGGAAAGATCAATTTTGCTCTTGACAAGTCTTTTATCCGGTTCACCCACACACCACAAATCAGTGAGAAGTTTGAAGTTGGAACAAATATTTTAATATTCTATGACTATGATATTGCATTGTTTTGCTTCTCAACAAGTCCAAGTTGCCAAAATCTGGAGAGAAAATGCTGACTCTATCACACATTTACCTTTCCTTGTTTCATGCAATCCCGAAAAACCTATCACAAAACACAGAGAACTAGAGAAAAAGTAAATAACCGTGAACGACTGAACGCATAAAAGTTTAATTTTAAGGCTAAGATAATTTGTGATCAGGATCTTTCGTCGTTATTGTTTCGTAGTTCGAGCCTGAATACGACAATTTTTATCTCTCTTTTAATGTCTTTCTTCAAGAATGCATAAACCAGAGGGTTAACTGTTGAGTTCCCCGTCAAGAGAAGCAGAGTGACAAAACCGGCTTCAATAGGGAGATTGACACAAGAAAATGCAAGACAGAACATCAAAAAGCTTGTTATCACATAACATCCCAGAAAAAACAAAACAAGAGCAATAATAAAGCTCGCGGTGTTGGTGTGCTTCCGTCTTTGAGGAAGGGAAGATGGATTCAGTGATTGGTTATGTTGAAGCTGCCTTCTCTCTGACTTCAAAGCAGCTTGGTGTTTTGCCTTCGCAATGAGAATACGAACAACAGCGTGTAAAAGAAGTATGCAGCCCAATATATTAAACCCAGACACTCCAGTCAACCGTATGATTTTCAAAGCCGTCGGCGAGTTCGTAATGTACATTCCTGAGACGAGATACAAGGCAATAAGGAAAGGTATCAACCACGCTAGCGTGATAACTACTAAAGTTCGTCTGGCGGTCATGGAGGTGTGATATTTCAACGGATGAACAATCGCCGTGAAACGATCCCAGGTCAGAGAGCAAAGATTTGTAACCGAAGAATGCAGGATAAACCAGTGAAAACCCACGTACACTCGCATGTTACAAATAAACAGACCGCAAAGATGACTTAGTGGAAACGCGACGATCCCGACGCCAAGATCGGCAACAGCCAAAGAAAACACGAGCCAGTTACTGGAGGAGTGTAACCGGCGACGTTTAGCGATAAGAATTACGACAAAACCATTTCCAAGCACTGTTGCAATGGAGAGAAGCCAACCGCACACAGACGTCCACCTCTCCATTGCCAGGAATGGAGACTGAAGCGTGCGGCCTGTGTCTGCTTAACGCCCAACAGACTTCTGATTTGATTGGCGGGTCTTTCGAAGAACTGTTATGAAACACTTCAACGTGCGAACTGACAAAACATCTCTCGCGGATATTAGCATCTTCTTCAAACGCACACGAGTTGCTTGGGAACATTCACGCATTTTCATTGAACAACAAAAGTTAACTGTTTATTAATTTAATAAAAACTCGGTGTCAAACTTAGGATCCTTTTAGGGAGTCAAACTTGATTAATGACTTGCTGGATTCAACATCTGCGGCCCTTTGTAACTAACACATCGGGTAGCAATGTGAATGCGTATTCAAGGAAAAAAATGGCAAACTATGTGTTCCAGTTACTAAATCTCGCATACATCGCTTCCCTCGCAGTTAAACACTTTTATTGAAAGATTTTTTCTCTCCTCCAAATGACGAATCCAATTAAACAGCTGACCCTGCTTGAACTGGACTAAAGAAAACAGTAAACTTAAATTTGTGAAACAAATTTTTTTACTAAATCGACATGTGCCATTGAAAAGAAAAAGAAAATTGTCTCCAATATGCAAATAAATGGGTTCTGTTTGTGTACATAAGGAAAATTCAACAGAGTCGAATTTAATTACAGGTGTGTTTGTACCATATCAGAAGGATTTGACTTAAATCCGGAAGAAAAGAGTCTGACCAACACAGACTACAAAAAGAACTTTTGTTCTCCTCATTGAAGAAGAGCAAAATTACTCAGTATTCGTCGACATCCCTTTTGAGCTCTTTTGACTGCAAAAATCGATAAATTATTTATTTTTTTTGGAAACATCAAGCAAAAAAAAGAAATGTATGGAAGGAACCGAAAAAGGCGCAGGCGTCCCATTAGGAATTTTTGTTATCAATACCTGTCATGATCGTCAATCTACTGTTCGAGTGTCTGGGCATCGACTTCCCCTTCAAACTATACTTCAAAAACGGGCTGTAAGAATAATGTCGAGGAGTGCTTTTGATTCTCACAATGACTTTTGTTTAAAAAACTCCAAAAGTAACTATAAACTTCCAATAGGAACGTTTATGTATCTATATAAACTAGGCTTACTTCCTGATAGTTTTAGTGATATTTTTTTAGGGTCAGGGTTAGGGATACCCAGTATATTTTAATGTTTCACTATTTACTGAGTAGCTCTGCCTATGATCTGACAGTCATGTATACTTCTGTCAATATTTCGTATATTGATTAATTGAGAGAGCCTAGTGGTTTCCTTTGGGTTGCTATAGGAAAAAAAAAAGTGAAAGTTGCATTCCTGGACAGGATTTCAACCATGCAGGAGCACCCACTTAAAGTGCCCATAACCCCAAAATCTTTTTTTTCGCTAAAATGAACCTTTGCACCTGTTCGAAACGCATTGCGGCTATTTTTTCCTTTTTCTAACAAACCCTGCCATTTTAGAGGCTTCGAAAGTTGCGAAAATCCAAGCATCTTTTGTTCACGACCGAGTTAGAAGGGGAGTGGGTCTATTCCTGTTTTTACGTCACAAACTGATTTACATTGCATTAACTCTTTGTAAAAATGCATGCAACGTAGATTGTGACGTAAAAACAGGAATAGACCCACTCCCCTTCTAACTCGGTCGTGAACAAAAGATGCTTGGATTTTCGCAACTTTCGAAGCCTATAAAATGGCAGGATTTGTTAGAAAAGGAAAAAATGGCCGCAATGCGTCTCGAACAGGTGCAAGATTCATTTAAGCGAAAAAAATATTTCGGGTTATGGGCACTTTAACCACTAAAGATCAACTGTGTGGTTTGTTCCCGATATTTTAACTATATCACTAAGATAAGATGGAGCTAATCCGTGTATCACTTTAAAAGTTAAATGTAAAATCTTAAATGGATACGCAAGCAAACCGGTAACCAATGAAGACCGTACAGAAATGGTGTTAAGTGCGTGTATTTTCCAATGTCCATTACTAACCTTGCTGCAGCGTTCTGCACACGCTGGAGCCTATAGCGGTATTTGTACGAGGGAAACCGTACAAAAGGGCGTTACAGAAGTCTTGGCGACTAGTTATAGAAGCATGTATGAGCGATAGCAGAGTTTTGATCCGATCCGGTCCGGTCCGGCTTTTGCCAACGGCCGACGTTTTCTCCTTTTTCTGCTTTTACAAAATAGACGTCTCAGCCTTTTCTCTGTAATTATGCTCGGTTCTCAATCACGTCTATGTCGATGCACACGCAAATCTCAACTAAAGAAAAACAAATAAACTTTTGCATATGAAGACCCTGATGTATTTCTCTTTTGGAATCAAGTCTTTATTATCACTGACAATCAAAGATAACTGCACAGCCTTTTAAACTATAACACAATTATTTTCCAAAGAGCTGATCATAATTTCCACCGATGATATCAAATCTTGTATAACTAGAACAGAACTACAGATACAAGATGGCAATGAACACGATCACTAATATGGCTAGGTGAACAAAGGATATATGAAGACCATTACAAAGAAACAAGCTGTTTGACAATAAAAAACAAAAGAACGCAACAGATAAAAAACGTATCTTCGTAGTGAATGGTACTCTGAGTGGGAGGAGATTTGTTCGCTGTGCCAATGTTTTTACTTTGTCTTCAGAAGAAGTCTAATAAAATTATGGACCAATATGGAGTCTATGTTAATTGTTTGTCAAGACGGTTATTTTCTCTGCCACTGTCATCTTCAGAGTAGTTCTCAATTAAGTATCAATAAAGTATCAATAAAGTATCCAACAGCTGCGTCCATCTCCGTTACATTTGAGTGCATTTGAGTTTCATTCAGTTCGAATGGCGGAACGACCTGTTTCGAAGCTGACGCTCGACTTCTTTTATGGTGGGTCTACCGCGAAAAGCGTGTGCCTTTCTTTGTATGTGTTTTGAGCGCCCGAAACAAAAATCGATTAAGCCAACGCAACATCGATCCTCAGTAATCCAAACAACGCAGCACAGTGCTCTCAATGATTTTGGACTATGTGGTTCGCTTTTAATAAATAATGTAAACAGCGCCACGTGCGTTCTATTGTGCATTGCCCAATCAAAACACCGCTACGTAACGTACTTTCTATTGTGCATTTTGCTACACCGGAAAACAACTGAAATCTGACATGATTTATAACTTGACAAGGATTTCACAAGGTTATTAAGCTATTTCAAGATTGAAATTTTGGTTAAAAGCTGTTCTCCTCATGAACTTTCTATTAATCGATAAAAAAGGATTGTCATTTTGGAGTGAACTTCTCTTTTAAGGCGACAAAAGCGACAAGAAACGAATCAAGCGAACCTCTCAAAAGAGATCGCTTTCCACCGAGAGCAATTTCATTTCGTTGAGTAAAGATTTCTGGGAAGATTTTTTTGCTAATGTATCTCCCAATTAATTGTACGAGAGACATTAAATGTGGTAGATTTTTTCTAACCTCCGGATGAAGTTTAGCGAGAAGACTGAGCTCACAGCCTTTCAGTTTTTTACATGATGGGTGCACCATATAACAAGCTTGTGTACAACAAACGATACTGTCTAGCCCTTTTCCCAAAACGCTAGAGAAAAGACCCTCCGTACAACAAAAGCCAATGTCAGGAGCAATATGCCTCGATCCGTATGGGCAATTGCTAAAACTCGATACTCTGACACGACTACGAAGCTGTAAGATCCCATTTCGTTTTTCGAGCAATTGTAAAACTATAATCAGATTTTTTTAAAACTTTATTTGATATCTCTATCATTTCTATTGAAATAGCTGTCATAAATCCTCTCACGGGATAATTAATTCGTTTAATTTGCTTGACTTTTTACAACAAATATACGACACTAAAATCCATTTGAAAGGTTTGACAACAGCAACTGCTCGACATAAAAATTCGGGTAGTACTGATCAAAGTCAAATGTACAGATGTATCAATCAAAGAAAACTGTACAAAAGAAACAAACGTCCATACGCATCTAGTTACAAAATGATTGAGGTCGTGGCCCAATATTGTTAAAATTGTTCGCAACAATACCCGTTGATTTTTCAAAGTAGGGAACGAGAGGCTTGTTGGATGGATGAAGACAAAACGTGCGATAAGTTACTCTGTAACTAAAAGGTTACCTGATGTGTGACAATGATGACCATAAAAATAATGATAATGATGATGATGATAATCGCTTGTCCAGAGAATCCACACGACGAACAACTCAAAAGATATACAACTAGACCACAATGTAATCTATGAAGAAATGTAGAGGATAAATGGGTGTCATCTCTTGTTTTTAGAGGTTAACGTCTTCACTTGTGTTTTGCTGTCGTTTTGAATGAACTCCCACAGAAGTTTGGCATTGGTCGCGTTCCCCAGAATATTTGTGAGTTTTTCCTCTGACAATTTGAAAAGTTCTTCAATGCTAGCCACGTTCCTCATCACAAATCTAGAGAAGAAATAACTAAAATTTAACATATAAACCAAATAAGATTTTTTGATCATAGCAGTTATGAACTTTACTTAAGTTGTAACGAAAACGAAAGGGGTTTTCGCCCGATTCTGTTAGTGGTTTGCAACCAGTTTCTAAAGATAACATAACATGGAGTAATGTACAATACTGGTGGACAAGACAAAAGGGGCTCATGAGAGAGGTCTATATGTAAGGTGCGAACAAAGCAACAGAATACCGTATTTTTTCGGTTAGAAGGTCACGTGCAGCATTTTTTCAGTTAAACCTCCATGTGTACTCCCAAATTCTTCCGAACTCGGGCTGCGTCGATCTTAAGGCCGAGTATTTTCACCCAACAAAATCTAATTCGCCAAATTTTCCCAATAATAAACATAGCCAAAAACCTAAAAAGAAACATGTTGTGACAAAACATGTTGGACGTTGACGTTTTGATGTCTGCTACTCTTCAGTCTCCGTCTTCGCTTTCCGTGTCAAACTTGTTGCCAATGTCGTCTGCTTCCTCCTCCCAAAACAGATCATCTTTGCAGTTCCGTTGAGTGCATTTGTGATGCCGCGGACCAAAAATCCAAAGTTTATGTTCCAAAGTTTCATGGAACATAACCGAGGTAAACAAAGTCAACTTAAGGGGTGGCTCAAACCAGTTTCAACACTTGAAAGAAATGTTCTTATTAGAAGGATTGACACTACAATACTTTGCCACTTAACAGCAATGTTACGGTACCATATCAAACACCAATTATTGCTGAAAAAGATTCGGTCATTTTTTTGTGATGTGAAAAGTTACCGTAGCAACAGAAAAGCCCTGCTAAAACACCCCATATTTTGGCTTTAGTATGCTCATATCGATGACCCCCATTTTTTTATTTCTGAAATGTGATCAGCAGGCCAAAAAAAACATTCTGTGCAGTTGATTTAGAGCCACCCTAAATAATTGAAAATTTAGGATAGCTCTGAATCCGCTCCACAGAATTTTTAAAACTTTGCAGAAAGTTTCTTCTTGGCCTGCTGATCACTTTTGTGCAATAAAAAATTGGGGTCACCGAGTTCGTTTTTCATATCTGAGCAACTAAAGCCAAAATAGAGGGTGTTTTACAAGGCTTTTCTGCTGCCATGGTAACTTGTTACGTCACAAAAATGACTGCATCTTCTTCAGCGCTTTGTGTCGGCTACGTGTAATTACTTCGAGTTTTGATTGGTTTACTGGATTGCCTCCGTCCTTTTTCATTGGCCAAAGTAATTACTTTGGTTTTGGTTTTACGATACTCATTTGAAAACCGCTCTAAAAGAGCAAAGCTCCAAC
>NC_090878.1:6429361-6434361 GCF_036669935.1 Montipora foliosa | reverse complement strand
TATTTTACAAAAGCACTCTCACATGAACCTGAAGTGAAAAGGACTTGTTTGGATCAAATTCGATGAGAAGAACAGGTTTCTTGTAAAATCTCGTCATTGCAACCACTTGATTGTACCTGCAAACAATACTGATTATTATTATTGTTAATTTAAACGCAGTTTTCAAAACAGATTTCACGATAAAAGTTAACGTTAAAAAACAACGATGTTTCAACCGTTCGATGGTCATTTTCAAGTTGAAAAGTAAAATTTTCAACAATTTGATCCATTTTACTTTTCAACTTGAAAATGACCGTCGAACGGTTGAAACATCGCTGTTTTTAACGTTAACTTTGCAACTTGAAAACTTGAAAATGACCGTCGAATGGTCGAAACGTGGTTGTGAAATCTTAAATGCAGTTACATTGTGTACATGAAAAGGACCAATTTTTTTGGGCCCCAGAGGGAAACCCCCAATCTTGACTCTCATGTATTCTGTACCAATACAAAAGATTAACTTAAAACCAAAGGAAATTCTATTAAAATCAAATAAATTTGGCAACCACAACACATCACAATACTTAGCCCTTGTTCAAGAAGGTGGTGCTCGGGATAGTGTAAATGAAAATTAACAAGTATGAAATTCATTTATTTTGGATATAAAATGCTTTCTTTGCATTTTTTTTAAAAATTAATTTTCAGTGAATATTTATTCCTCTGGTTTAAAAATATTTTTAAAAGGTTCCCTGCAATCAGTTTATTTATGTTTACATAGGCTGCTACAATTCAAGTCAAGTCAAGTACACTAAAGTTTGATGATCATTTGCACCTGGGGTCAGAGAAGTCAGATTTTTTTTTGTTAATTGCTTTTCCTTTCCCATGGAAAAAAGCAGGAGTAAAAATTATTTTCCCAATATCTAGTCTAAAGTGACCCCTTACCACCAGAAACCCATGATTGAACTTACAGCCTTCCGTTGTTCAGTGAACCAATCAAATCACTAATGCTCTTCCTTTCCACACACATATCCGGAGTAAGGATGTAGTCACCAACCTGCCATTTTGTCAACACAGTTTTTCATGAATTAAATCATTCTGTTCTAAATGGAGTAAATTGAAATTTAATGAGGCTCATGAGGAATGCCTTTGTTATATAATGCTTTCCAACAGTTGGAAAGCGTTTTCATTATGGTTCGAAGCATATTATTTATCATGTTAATGATCTCTCCTTGTGCTACAACAGTAAGTCTTTTATTTACAATTTTGTTGAGTATAATTATGCAAATTTGTACCTTAACTATAAATCCAACTGATTTGGTTTTTGAAGTTCCCTTGCCTTCAGACAGTCGTTTGTCCTACTTCGATCCTGTATCTATAGTGTTTTAAACCTCTAATCCTCTGAGTTACGTGATGCATTGCATTTTGATCGAGGACTACGGACTATGTTTTCCAGTGGGTTTTTTGGCCTGATGAGTTTTTTACCACTGGTTTTTTCGTAGCGGGCAAGATATTATTCCTGCGTATTTTTTTCTTTCTGCTTAATTGTTTTGCATTTCATTATCTTCTGTTGTGTTGTAACTTATTTTCTACCCCTTCGCTTTTTGCTTTTGGCTTTTGTCAGTTTGCCGTCCAGTGTTTTCATCAACAATATTTTTCGTTGTTTTTGTTTGCCATAATTATTTTTAATGATTGCATTAATCTCTGATGATTTCTTTATCAGTTTTACTATTATTTTTGTCTTTGTCTATAACATTTAGTCTGTTGTATATTTTCGTTGTTTGTCATGTCATATTTAACATTATTGTAATGAGACTTTGATGATTCCTTGTATTTTTTGGTATAATTTGTCTTTATATTGAATAAATGCTGATTTCCACTGTTCTTCAGGCAACCAGCACAGTCACACTCCAATTTTTTGTAGCGTCCTTTTAATTACTGCCTTGCTTTGCTAGCTGTGCATAGAGTTGCTGTTGGCGATTCTGTCCCGTATGCGCTTGTCTTGATTGATTGATCTTGATCAGTGATCAAAGACATTCACATGGCATTGTTGAAGCACGTTTGTGGAGTGCTTAACAGTCCCCCTCCACTACACTTTTCATTGTGTGTTAGTGTGACCAGTTCCTATCTCTCATTCTACACAAGGGCTCATGACCTGGGGTCCATTTCTCGAAAGTCCCGAAAACTTTTCGGGCCCGAAAAGCCATTTATGAAACTGCTAACTGCTTATTTTGGAGAGCCGATCTTTTAACGAGTTTTCAAGGGAACAAAAAGAAAAATAACTGTTAAGTTTGATGACTTAAGTCCTCTCTGTTCTTGAGATACAAAGGGAATTGTGACACCCGAAAATGGCCCGTAAAGTTCCGGGACTTTCGAGAAATGGGCCCCAGAAAACTGTTACAATAATCTCCCAACCAATGAGAGGAGTCTCCACCAAGGAGTTGGCTGCAGGAAGTTGAAGCGAAGTTCCTCGATATCTTAAAATACCCAACCTATACTCATTTATCAGAACAGTGAAAGTGGACATCTAGAGAACAGCTGGAGGAGTTTGCCTAGGACACAGGGCCCAGTTATGAATCCAACAAATTATTTTAATTCATTGGCAAATTAATTGAATAGAATATGAAACCAAGGTTGTTACATTGTTTAATCTCAGGATTAATCCAGTCAATGTTTAAAATGAGAAATTAAATTTTGTTTGTTAACTTTCCAGTAACACACAAACCTCCAAAGTGACAGGTTCAATGTCAATTCCTCTCCGATGAATCAGTGATGGGAGTTCACTGCGAAACTCTCGCATATCAACAATAACCTGTTACACAAAAATACTGAGTAAATAAAATACACACTGTGTACATACTAAGCAGTATTTATCAATTCCATGCATTCTGGTATGTTCTGGTAATGTTTGCACTCAAAGGTGTTTGTATCAACACCGCCACCCTGGAAAACAGAAACATGTTGCTCTGTTATTCTTACAGAAAGAGCTTTTGTGAAATAACAACAGGGCAGCCACTTTATTTTTCTGTAAGTTAGAGTGGAGGTTCCCTTGATTGAGGAATCAACCACAGAAAAAGTAAAGGCCCTTTAGAATGCATAGCCCGAAAAGGAGGCTTGAAAGGGCTTTCAGTACACGCAAATGTAAGCCACACATGAAATACTTATTATAAGTTGCTTGTGTCAGCTCATGAATCCAAACACATACATGCCCAGAAATGAAAATTTGACCAAAAATCATGAAAACCGGAAACAGTTAGCTAAATGACCTACTCTGTAAAAGTAAAAGGTAAAGTAAAAGTAACTTTATTTAACATCGGTAGTTCCTTCAGCTACGAGGCTGGTATCAATGGAAGCCGACGGACTGCGCCCTTTACCCCCCTCCCTCCCTCTGTCAGTGCTCCGTTTTACGGGGATTTAAAGCTATAGCTACACGGATCAGAGGAAAGTCGAAATAGATCTTTAAGTCACCGAGGATCGAACCGGGGACCTCTCGCTCTGAACGCCGCGCACTAGCCAACTGAGCCACGACTGCTCCTCCTCCTTACCTACTCTGTAAGACACATTTTTTTTGTTTTCTTAAAGGAATTTTTAACCCACTCCATGCTATTAGAGCGAGACTCCTAGCCTTGACTGTGTTTCTTTACTCATCAATAATTGGAAGCACTTTAGGAGTGATTGGTTGAAACAAATCTCTATTTTCTTGTCTCCAAACAGAGTTTTAAAGGGTCTTCGAAAAGCACAACGCTGTCATGACAATATTGGATGCGGCAAACACAGTCAAAAATAGCCTGACAAACAGCAAAACATTGTTCTAATTTAAGGCCCACCTTCAACCGACAGCTTTTCGACCGTTTGTTTTTGTTATGGAAATTCGCATTGCTTATCGTAGTGATCAAATTGGATGATTTTCAGCTTAGGGCAGAATTTTCATATACGAAAATTGTTCCATGGCACGCAATGCCTGTCGGTTGAAGGAAAATTACCCCCACCCTGTGCTGAAAGGTTTGAAGACAGTGACCACACAGACAAACTCTTGTTTGGAGCTCTTTATTTAGGCAGGTGCCGTGGAGGGCCATGGGAAGGAAACAAGGACCCTGGGGTGGGAGGGGGGGGGGATGACAGAGTCCGACTGGATGATCAAAGCAAAGAATGAGCGAAGATGGGAAACAGGAAGGTCACAGGACCAATGGGGGAAAGACGGAAAAGATCATCAATGAATTTCTGGAAGGATTTCTGCCAAACATTGTTGTAATATTATTGTTTGCCATTGGAAACCCACAGAACCTTGTGCCAAATCCTTTTGATTTTTTTTAAAGATTGAAGTAGGAGTATGATTGCTTGCGTGAGTTTTGAGATCTGAGCATACACGTTAACCCATTGTCTCCCGGGGGTTCCCCATTGACGAGTAAAATCGTCTGACGTTACACAGTCAGTCTGGTGAGTTCAGGCCGGTTTGGAATTCAAAGGGCTAAGGTTTGGAGGTCAAGTTTTTTCACATGCGCATGCTTGCAACTCAAAACTTGTACACCTAATAAAGAGAGCACACTCTGACCCAAAGGTGGAAATTAAAAACAAGTCCTTTGGCATAACCACGTAACCTCCCAACCACTGCTTAATCATAATTATTCATAACCTTTCTAGACACTTTGTTGTCTGCACCTTGTCCTCCTGCTTTTCGTGTATTTACAGCATCTGAAGCCTTGGAAGCATCCCTACTCAACAACATAGCAGCATCTGTTCGTCCTTCTCGCTCCTCTGGTACAACCATGGTCTGCAAAGAAAATAATGGAGAGCTTTAGATTCTAGATAAGAACAACATTAAGCGTGCACAAACCAGCGTCATTTTGACTGGAAAAACATGATCCAGTCGTCATTTTAATACAAGGTTTTGACAAAATGTCGTCGGGTCACACTAAGTAGTAGTTTTGGCATTTTTCGATAAATTTTCTAAATATTTTCGCGACAAACAGCCAGTGACTGTCAAATCTCGTACTCATTCTCATCCTCGTCCTACTGTAGAATCTAAA
>NC_090878.1:6406861-6426861 GCF_036669935.1 Montipora foliosa | reverse complement strand
GTACAACGTTTAAAAACACTCCAGGAATATCACAAGGGACTGAAATTATAAAATAGGGAGGAGAAATCAACATACTTCAAGCTGTCTTATGAACTGCATTTGAGCATCGTATAGGACAACATATCGTGGCTGGACTTCATTAAGAGTGCGCAACAAGCTGTAGCGATCACTAGAAAGTAAAAACGAAAAGAAAGTGGTTAATGCTATGGGCTTTTTGTGGTTGTAGAATTCTAAGCAACTGTATTCCCTAAAGAGGACAAAGGAAAAAGGAGAGTTCAGTGCTAAACCAGGGCTCTTGACAAACCATATCATAAAGATAAGGGGAGTGGATCAAAGACCTTGTAATTAGATGTGGGAACAGTATCCCCAGTAAAAACAACCTTATCCGGAATGGTTAGGCCTGGGATGTTACTTCTATACTTATCTACACACTCTCATAAGATAACAGTACTACTGACAATACATTGTCTTGTGACCAAGGATGCTAATAATAATAATAATAATAATAATAATAATAATAATAATAATAATAATAATAATAATAATAATAATAATAATAATAATCAATAAGCTTATAAAGCTGAATACAAGTACTCTTCTCTTTTTTTGTTGGGAACACTGCAAATGCAATAAAATTAAGGCAGGTCAAATCAGAGAAATCTCTCGCAGCAGAGTAGAGAACAAAGAAACTCCACCTTGAATGAAGAGTCCAGGAATGGAAGCCAAGACACACTGGACAGTGTATAACAAAAAATTGTTATCATTTTTACAAGCTCATAATTATTCCCTAAAGTCCTGGAAGGAAATGGACTAGCTGAGTGGTTAGGGGCCCTGAACACCGTTGGAGTTGCTCTGAGTAGACCCACATATCAGCTTCTCATCTTCACTTGTTAAATAACAATAATCTATTCGACTACGAGCATGCATTGGATATAACACAGTAAATCAATGTCATATACTCATATCCAACCAGCATGAATGGAATAACAAAATAAAAATATATAATTTTTTATTTCATTTCATTGAACTTGCAACTGTTTCATCTTAATTAGCCCCGATTCACACTGGTACAGGATGAATTTTCTACCAGTTGAAAAATATGACCAGCCATTTTGTTGCACGGAACCCTGCAACATTTTCGCTCTGTTCACACAGAACTGATGAACTGGATTAAAATTTAACCTTTGTCAGTGGTTTTACCATTTGTTCATGAACAGATAAAAAATAAAAAATGGCGACTAATTCGTCAAGAAAGAGAAAGGCCACACATCCATGCAACCACGCCTTTGCTGTGCAAAAATTTAGACGGTCAAGGTGTTCACAGCATGTCGGTTAAATTTTCGCCAGTGCCAGCTAAAAAGTCCGCCCCCGATTTGGGCTTTCAAATTTTTCAATGGCGAAGCGTCCAAATTTTGGTACATTTAGCGTGGTTCCCTGTGAACAGAACCCCTAAATACACGTACACAAATTTTCAACCAGTAGAAAATTTGTACGGTACCATGTGAATCAGGCCTTAGTTTACCAAACAACAATAACAACAACAATAAAACTTTATTAATATTTAACAATTAAAAGAAGGACACGTACAACTCGCGTATAGCGTAAGCTAGTCGAGGTGAGTTGTGCAGGGAAAAAAAAAGGGAAAAAGAAGAAAGTAAGCTTCAAATAACAGACTATGAAAAATGACAGGACTAAACTATAAATAAAATACAATCATTAGCATCCGGAGACAAATATAGTTACACAATTGATTGATAATAAGTAGCTTAATAAACTAAACAGGCGAAGAGATTGACAGTGAATTGTTACAAAACAATTTCGAAGTTGTTTCAATTTTACAAATTAAAGGACCTGCACAATGCACAGTCAGTTTCAAATAAAGCCATGTGATAATTATATACCGTACATTGTATGAGCTTATAACCATGATCGAGTGAGCCAGTTACAATGTTTCTTGAAATGCCTCAAGAGGAGAGAGGTCAATTATGTATTTTTTTCTGCACAACAACCAAATCACATGCATTTTTAATCCTACATGTATGGCACCCGTAGGAAATGCTTTACCTGCAGCCTGTCAATGGATGAATTATCACAACACGAGAAGTCAAAAGATTTATTTCACGAGAAGCCTCCACTGTATCCTTGCTTTCTTGATCTGGCTAAAAATGAAATGGAATGTAGTACATTTACACTGGTGTTTAAACAAGTCCAGCACACATCTTCACCATTTTACGTAGCCTATGGTGGCCATAGTTGACCTTGTGGGGATTTGACCAGTTTCCCCCATTTCTTTTGGCACTGTGCTCCTCTAACTGTGTCAATAATTGACCACCCAGTCCAATCAAAACACACAGTGAGCAGGAATTTCAACTTAAATGGTTTGAATCTAGGAATCACACACCTTGATGGAGTTAGATGCACAATGTAACTGCATGTACTACTGAAATAATGTTGTTCGGGCTATAGCTTGAAAACCTCAGGGTTCCTCTATTTTCTAATTTCCAATAATGAATAAAATAGACTAAATTCTCTTAATTACTTATTAGGTTAATATTATACAAAGCATAAATTATTGTATTGTAATACAACATTTTGTCAGCAATAAGGATACATGTATCTTCTTCTTCTTGGTTTCATACATTTCACCAGATAGGTGAAAGCCACCCTCCGAGACAAGATGACGTTGACTTAAAATTATTGAAACATCAGTCAACAACAATGGTTCTTCTCAGTACTACAATCCCCTGGCTTATGAAGATGCTCAAACTACAGCTAGGGATTCAACCAAGTTTGCCTTAAAAAGGCTTACCTTTATGATGACATTTGATCGTGACCCTTAAAAAAGAAATCAAATTAAGAATTTTACGGTGAACCTGCATGTTCAAAGTAAAAATGATACAATAGCAAGGGATCTGTTCCTATGAAAAAGACTAACCTTTGAAAAACTGTTTTGCTTGCTCAGTGGTCTTACTTCAAACAAGATAACACAATAACATTAATTAAAAGCAATAAATAAACTCCTCAAATGTTTTTCATGGCAGATACAACTTCCTTCACTGTGAGAAACAGCACTTTTCCGTTTACTACATCAAGCGCTTGTTCAAAATTGGCCATAAAATAACAGAAAACATGTGACAGCACTCATTTGACCCACAACCAAGTGAGAAGTGTAGCTCTATTCTTCAGATCAAAAACATGCTTTGCAAATACAAAAATTAATTATTTCAAAACTGGAATACAAATCACTGCAATGTCATCTACAGCTCTAAGAAACAGACCCAGACCCCTTTTACTAGTTTGGCCACGACTGCATAACTGTGGCACTTTAAGAAACTGCATAATATTGAATGAACTGAGTCGCCAAGCATGTTACAATGGAAACAAGAAAGTGCAACATCAGATATTAATACTACTTCCTCTTCATTTGGAGAGGTACACTTGTTTAAAACTACTTTCCATAAAACAATTTGCCCACCTCACACTTGTTTGTAATCATGAATCATTAATTATGTAGGATGGGAAGGAAACCAAACTAACTCTTCGACAGCATGCTCATGCCAGCTTACCAAGACATTAAATGCAGTAAAGAACCTTTCTTATGCAATTTTTACTACATATATCTATACTGCAATTCACAGCTGCTGGTTTTCCCACTTTCCTCATCTTACTGAACAGCCAGGTCATACATGTAATTTGAAAGTGTGAAAACCACAGGCAGCAACTTGCAGCATATAATGAGAAATTTATGAGTTTATTCAGACAAAAATTTCAATTTTTAACCACTAGTTACTCAAGCAAGGATCCTGGATGTAAAATAACTAATTAGTATGTGAATGAATAAATAAATTCCAAGGCGATTACTATTAAATTTTGTTACCCATCATCTGAGTCTTTTTGCAATGCTTTCTTTGCAGCTGATTTTTTCCCCTTTCCTGTTCTTTTGTGCTTAGTTTCCCTAGATGTTTTTGGCTCCCGTCGACGAGATGAAGGAAAATCCTGACAATTTGAAAGCGTGCATTGAAAGTTAAATTCTAGGAACTGAATGCTGCTTCATGAGACACTCAAAATGCCCCCAATTTCACAGCACAGGAACTCAGTTTACATCATAGATAATGGTGTAGCATAGGGGGATCACCCATTGTTTTCCTAATGCAATACCCTTTGTAGGCTCAATTTTCCCCGCTCTCTCGTGTTCAGTCTACCTTCCTCCCCGAAAAGAGGAGCACAGGCTTGTTTCCCAAACAGCAGCTGGAAATCGAGCCTATACCCTCTGCAGACTAAAAAACTTTTCAAGATGATGAAATAATGCATGGCGTGGTTTGAATGTTCAGAAATACCAATTTTGAACAAAACTGGTATGCATGCACTTCAATACATTAGTAAACTTACTCTTGTTTTCTGATTGTCTGCAACTGTGTCATCTCCAAAATTTTCTGCACTAGCAGAGTCTGACGAAAACAAGGAATAGAAAGGTTAATTTGTATTAGATTCAATAAGCACTATCATTGGCCAATTCATCTTGCAAGGTTCTTGCAATATGAGCAAGTGGGCATTCCTTGTCAATTTCAGTTACAAAGTTATGTTGCACTTATATGATGAACATAAAAAAACCTAATTTTTTCAATCCATGTTTGGTTAGAGCATTTTGTTTTTTTCCACTAAAATTTGGAAAGAAATGGAGTACTTCACTAATTGAGGAGCTCTCTAATTTGGTATCAAAAGGACAATTAGTCAGTAATCTGTCACAAAGTTCAGTGTGGGTTCTATGATCAAAGGATTGCAACCATAAATGGAGCAGTCTCCTTTCAGGGCAGTGGGTTAATTAAAAAATGTAACAGATTGTTGGCACATGAAGAATGCCATTTTGTGATAGAAATATGGCATAGTCAATCAGGTTTAAGAAAAAACATCCAACTCTTTTCTGGTTCCAGCGTCAGGGATATGCTCATGCTTAAACTCTATGTAAAGAAACAAAGTTCTCTGAAAATAATAAAGTGCTCCTACCCGTTTCTGAGGGTTCTGCTGCTGTTGTTGGATTCTTAAGCATCTTGTTGTAAAGGTTTTTCAAAACAGCTTCACTACCATCACAAAGATACTGCAAACAATATGAGAAACAAATAACAAGTCATAAAAATAAAAATAGGTGTGGTGGGGTAAACTCAAGATGGATAAACACAACAAACTGCTGCTGGGAATTTGACGTTCAGCCATTACTGAATTTACACTAATATATATAAATAAATAAAAACTGAAAAAGGCATGGCATTATCAACGAGTTTAAGAAACAACAATGGCTACAGCGGTGAAAATGTCACTAGTAAAACAGAAAGTATTATTCAAATGTGAGCCACAAGTGCCACACAACCTTTTCCCTCCCCAAAACAATAACATTATCGCTGTGGCCACCATAGTTTCTATTAACTGCATAGACAAAGCCTACTCTAGGCAGAGATAATGAAGATAACTTCCTCTCTTCCCTTGATCTTACTCTTGATGGGCTTAACCATTAACAAAGCAGCTGCAGAAGGCCCCCGCTTTACGTTCATCTGGCGACTATTTGAACTGCTGTAACCTACCGGCTTGTTTCCTTAACTGATGCAAGTATAGGCACAAAAAATATTCACACGATCAGTAGCATTTCGGTTATTGGTGGCATTTGTGAGCATGTTAATTTTCCCCTTACAAGGAAAAATCAATGCATTTTACATCAAAAATACTTACATCTCTAAGTTGTGAACAAGTTCTTTCATCATAAGCAGCAATCAGCACATGGCCTGGCCCAACTAGAGAGTGGTGCAAAAGGAAAAAATAAAGTGTCAAAGGACCAACACTCTCTTGGCCAAATCCTTCATTTGGTTACGGTGGTTGGCCAAGAAGTAACAATCTAATTGCATAAAATTAATTTAGTTCTAACTTTTGATGAGACTTGTGGATGCCATTTTTGTGCTATGCTATTATTTTTTGGGGTGGCACTTGCGTGACCCTCCTGTTTCCCATATTCCCTCATTCTTAATAGCTTTGCTCCTCTGGTGAGGCCTCCAACATTGCTTTTTTCCTTGTCTTTCATTACCTTTATTGTGGGTTCAAGTACTTTCCAATGGCTTCAGCTTCTGGGAAATTAGATCAACAAAGCCACCAAAGTTGCCATCAGGGTTTCAATTTGATCTTCCCCTTCTACTTCTACATGCTACAAGAAACAACCAGCCAGCTGATCCAAATGTGACTGCCATTAGCCATGACGAAACACCTAAAGGACCTCCTCATGGCAAGCTTCCTGTTCTCAACCATGGCACTAAAACTTCCGATCTTCAGTTACTGTAGCTTGG
Source organism: Montipora foliosa (assembly GCF_036669935.1). Classification (NCBI taxonomy): domain Eukaryota; kingdom Metazoa; phylum Cnidaria; class Anthozoa; order Scleractinia; family Acroporidae; genus Montipora; species Montipora foliosa. The sequence goes on along the minus strand of NC_090878.1, from coordinate 6,420,535 downwards.
AAACTTCTTTCAGAGACTTGGCTTAGAATCTTCTCTGACCAAAGACTGGGCACCGTCAATGTGCATGCCCTTTCTTGGTTTGGTTTATGACAATCATGTCAAGATTTCCATTGAAGTACCTCAAGATAAACTTGAGTTAATGACCCTTCTTGTCCGTAGCTGGCCCAACACTCCCAAAATAATGTGACAAAAACTGAGTTACAGTCCCTGATTGGCAAATTGGCTTTTTTTTGTGCATGCACCAGTCCAGGCTGCACATTGATGCAATGTTTGTTAAACATACTGCGCACACTCACTCATAAGCACCAATGCTTCAGTCCCATCAATGAATTGCTCGCAGACCTTGAGTAGTGGAATATTTTCTTAGCTTCGTTCGATGGAGTGTCTTTGATTTTTCTGAGCCTCTCCTCGATAACAACTTGTGGTTTTGCGCAGATGCCTTGTTGCATGGCACTGGCTCTGGCATTACACAGCTCATTACGATTTTGAAATTTGTGCCCATCACATCGTGGGTTCGCAGAATGTTATTGATGATTGCTTGAGCCGTTTGGATTTAGACATGTTTTATCAGCAACAGTTTTATGACATTGTGCTACCATTATACTAGTTTCTTTCCTTGCCAGGTTTCCATTACTCTGCCTTACAAGATGACGCTGGTAAAGTTCAAGCTTCTGCTCTCTCAGAGGACACCAAGTATACAGTAACCGTAACTAACATTCTATTTGTTCACTGTATGAAAAGTTCACCAAATTCTATGATGTCCAACCTCTTCCTGCATGCCAGAGACCTTGTCAAGTTTTATCACCATGGTCAGTTACTCCATCATGTCCCACCAGACTGTTAAAAATAATAATATTCTGCACTGCATCGGTTTCACAATTAACTTTGTGCTGTTCTGATTCTACTGCCTTCAATGACATCAAGGTCAAGCTCACATTGAAAGGCCATAATTACATGTATTCCATCAAATAAATTGCCCATCACACCTGACTAGCTTGTAAGGTTCCGTTCTCTCCCGGATTTCAGAAACTCCGCGCACTTCACACTCTGCTTATTGGTTTTTCCACCTTTTTTCGAACTGCCAACTTATGTTCTATGTCGAAAGAATCATTCTCCGCGTTTTCCACCTTGTCTCTCAACGACATCACTTTTTCATTTTGGGGTGGCGCAGTTAGGGTCATGTGGACAAAAACACTACAGTCTGGTGACAGGCTTGATTGTTCCAATTCCATTCATCCCCAACTCCCCTCTCTGTCCTGTCCAGGCCTTACAAGTTTTATTTGCAGCCATGTTCCCAACAGCGCTCCTGCCTTCTCATTCTTATCAACTAGTCTTTGCTTTGATTGCATCACTGGCAGCGTACCCAGGTCCAGCACCCACCACCCAGCTCACTTCTGGCATTGGCCTGGAATCCACAGACTACTCTGGGCACAGTTTATGCCATGGCGAAACTACTTTTGCTCTTGAGTGTGGCTCTCCTGCCCGAACTCAAAGATTCAAGGGGATTGGACTTCGGGTGCAAACATGTTGGATGTTCTGATTCCTTTGGCTGACAGACTTTCCTGTCTAAGACTCTCCCTTATCACTTTGGAAAAGGGATGTAATTAAGGTGTCAGTCCACATGTCACTTTCCTGTTATTTCCTTGGTTGTGTTTTATGTCCAATTAATCTTTGCCACTGTTACCTTCTGCTACTTCAAAAGCACAAGCCACTGTTGCCTTGTACAACTTTCCTTCCAGTTCAAGTTGTTCTTCTCCTTCTGCTACCACCCCTCCCCCCCCCCCCCTTCCCAGAAGCAGTGCCTCTTTGATTCCCTCCTATGGCCCTCTGCCGCACCCGCCTAAACAAAGAGTTCATCTGTGTAGTCACTGTCTTCTAACCTTTGGGGACAGGGCAGGGGGAAATTTGTCAACTGTATTTTAGCGCTAGGGCATGAGGACACTGTACAGAAAATCAAATCAACTTACAGTCTCAGACATGAATAGTTGGGACACTTCATGTCAACATCTTCTGTTCACTCCTCGTGCATTCCCTGCCACTCTCAATGTTGCTTATCGCAGTTCAGTCACCAAATCTTTCACGCCAACATTGAGAGGGAAGGAAGAGGCAGAAGTGTCCCAACAATTATGTCTGGGTCTGTAGATCAAATCATAGGTTGACTTTTTTTAAGGAGAGGGGAAAACCAGAGAACCTGGAGAAAAACCTTGTGGTGCAGAGAAGAGAACCTACAAACTCAACCCACATGTGATGCCAAGTTTGGGAGTTGAACCTAAACCACATAGGTGGGAGGCAAGTGCTCTTGCCACTCCCCTCCCCTGCAATAACGTTCCTATGATCTACCCTATGCAAATTATTTGAGTTCACAAATATTATTTTCCATGACTGAAAATTAAATCCCATGCACCATACCAGCCCAGTGAACAGCTATTTTTAAAAAGCACCAACTATACCTACAGTATTAGACCACAGTAATGTTGAAACTAACTTTAGAGTAACCAGGGACTGAGCTGCACATGAAAGCAGTGCATAAATTAACTAAGCTACATTTACCTCTGCTTACATTCCTCACAAAGGCTCCCTCTTTTACATCAAGCAAACAGAAGGACAATACATTGTAATTTAGGGAAAAGACAAAAAAATTCTGATAATAGATTTATGTTTGCATTTATTATCAACAATTATGCATACATGTACGAAAATTGCATAATGATGTAAATACTTTAACAGATATTTACGTTTGCTTTCATTCTTCGCATCATCACACTCAATCTCGTCCAAGACTTCACTTAACAATTTCCACTTAGGGCTTTCCTCCAGAACAAGACCCTCTAAAAATTCAATCAATCACTCAATAAATTATTGTTGAATCAATCAAACAATCAATCAATCTTGAGTAGTAAAGCAAGTCATTAGGGACCTTATGCAAGGACAACGACGATGCTGTCTAAAAATACTATTTCCTGTTATTGTAATAATTTCGTGATAACTCCAAGTCATTCGGAACGGAAAGTGTTAATTAATCAACATTGCAGGAATAAAATTGGCATGAACAGTGTGGTTGTTTGGGAAGAAAATTAAAAATATTTTGTCAGGTTCTCACATCCTCTACGCAACCTTTAAATTAGTCAATTCATGTTATTGTCAGGACGAGGATGGCAAAGAAATGTACCAAAATGCAAAACGCATGGGCAGGGCATGCAGAGCCTTTGCTTTTGTTCTTTAAGTCCATTGTTTTGTGGTAATTTCCTCGCCGTTGTCGTTGTCATATCAAAAGGTCCCTATTGTTAAAGAAATACACCTTGCAGAAATCAATCCTTCAACTTTTCCATCACTAGTTCCGATGTTCTACCAGTGAGGAGGGGGACATCAGGGGTTGCCCAATAAAGCATTTCTGTGCCAGAAGTTGGCAAATACCGAAATACCGTTTTCAAAAACAGTTTGATACCAAATCCAAAGTTAATATGTTATATATTTCTTTCCCATGTTGGTCTGCGCACGCGGATTATCTTTGTCAGTAAAGCAAATGAATGCTAAAACGAGCCCCTCTTCTAAAGTGTGAACTTGCACCAAGCATGCTCTCCATGCAATATCAAGAATGTTGGAAAGGTCAGGTTACACTTTATAAACAGCTCCCTGTTTGATGGTTGCGAATAATGGTACGGGAAACTGGAAGTTTGTTACCGGTAACACCGAATACCGCCAACCAAAACAAAGAGAACCAATTTCTGTAGGGGACTTGATCATACTGCAATTCCGAACTTTTCAGACAACAATTTCTGAAATACAGCATTAATAATTTACAGATACCGCATTTCTGCAAACCACAATGTCCCCCTCAGTGAGCTGTAGGAGTCACATGTAAGCTATGCCATTAAACTGGGTTCAGGTAACAACAGTTTGTCTCGCTATACTGCTCGGACTCCCTTTGTCGAAATAAAGCACCAAGGAAGTTGGAAAAAATGCGAATACCTGGTAACATGGAGTAACGTGGTACTCCTTTTCAAGACTCAAACCTACACTCTTCCGATGAGTTTGTGCAATATACAAGCCGGCAAGCCATGTGAGTCAACATGCAAGCCATGCAAATCAACATGCATGACTTGCATGACTGTAGACCGCATACTAATGCTAATTAACAGTTATTAAAAGCTAACAGTTTAAAATGAGTGCTTTGACTTAAATACTGTTTAATTTATCAGTGCTATTTGAAATGGGTGCTTAGACTTGTCTTATTACTGTTTATCAAATGCTATTTGTCAGCAGTATGCAGTATGCAGTCTGCAGTTGTCACACACCTTAGAGTTTTTGTTTGGAGCCACCACGTTGGGAGTTTGTACAATACACGAGCAAAATTTAATATCAACTGGCACAGAGAAGCACCCATTTTAAAATGGTCACCTTTCAATACTAAAATGGCTCGCACATTGTAAAACATCACTGTTACTCTTGTTTGCTTCAATTATATCCTTACTGCTAATCCACAAACCATTCAAACGCCTTCAAAGAAAGAAAAACCCCACCACTGAACAGATTTGGCAAGGATGTGGAGTTTACTTGACTTTGAGATACTCAAATCAAATGGCTTACCTTCATTATCTTTCTCTTCCCTAGAAAAAGTAAACAAAAGTCCTAAAGTGAGAGTCCTACACCCTTAAAAATTAATGTTTGCTTTGTCAATGACTACTAAATTAATTGTTTGCCAGTTAGTGGCAGACTGGTAATTATTACACTTGAAACAAAACTTCGAGTGTACAATAAAGGAGGAGTTAGACCTAATGACGCATGGCCTCCTGAATACCAGTTTGGATTGTCTACCACTGAGCTATAAGAATTTTCCAGGTACATGTAGGAGTAGCCATGCATGAAGCACAATTCTGGAAACACCATTCCTATCACACCACATGGACTACAATGTTATAGGTAATGAAGTCAAGACGTTATGTTTCAATCCCTTAAATTGTTACCAATGGGACACCAAGAACTTGAATAGATGAAGTGGAAAAAAGACCCAAAGAACTAAAATGGGATCCAACAACAAACTCACACAATGATATGAACCCAAGACTTGGTCAATCAACACACAAATTCTGGGAGTAACCTCTTTAAAATACTTTTTTATTTGTGCAATCTACAAACTAAATTCAGGCTTCCCGTTGCCTGAACTGGTCATGTGATGTCTGATATACACTGTAATAATTATGTACTATCTATTTTAATAAAGCTGCTACTCTGGTGTCTTCAACTATGAGACTTACTTTTCTGACGAATCTCCTTTCATTTTCTTGTGTTTCCTCTCTGTTTGCTCTATAACTCTGGCTTTTGCATGCTATTACAGGATTAAAAGCAGAACACAACTACAGTTTGACATGAAAACCCCAAAACATAAAAGGCAATTTTACTGACACGCAAGTAGAATGTAGTTAATGGATTGTGACAATATTATCTGTAACCCTTTCATGGCAGCTCTATTTTCACTGTAACGTTTGTGCTGTCTAGTTGCCAAGGTCAGCAAAAACTAAGGATTTATTGTGTTCCTGCTTCGAACTTCACCACTTTGTTGTCACTAGCAGGCTACTACAATTCACAGCATTGGTGCTTTTTTCAAAGCTCTATTCAAGGCTAAGAGTTGACATGTGTAACACTAAGTTCTCTTGTAGTACAGCTCCTCTGACTGGCTATGCCAGCAGACATTTGTCTAGCTATAAAATCATATGAAAACTATTTTTAAATTAATAGAAATCACTTATGTTCAGTTGTTCAGCAAAGTGAACACTCAATATATTAGTGTGCTTTACAATTTGGTTTTTTCCCTCCCTCTCTTTGGAGTCGAGGTTGGGACCTGTCAATAAACTCGGGACACTACTGTGTGGTGCAGTTAAGTCTGCGCAGCGACTTCCCCCAAGCTTGTTGGCTGCGTTGCCTTTTGAATATCGCCTGCTAACCGATACTCTTGTCCGATCCAGCACGTGCTGTTTTGCATTCAGCTCGTAGTGCTGGGGAGATAAGTGAGGTTCCTTTGTCACACATTCGCCAGAAGCCACACAGGCTAACCTAAAGCAAGGCAGCGCTCCCCCATTAACACCAACTGGAGTCAATGTTTGCTCATAACAAGTAGTTAGCACACAAACATAAGGAACAGAGACAATAAGTTAACTATTATTGTCATAATGACTGTAGCCTATTTGAACGAGAAGGAGGAAATGGGAGAGAAAACCAAAAGAACTGAAGATACAGCTGGGGAGAGATAAATCAATCTTCTCAGCTCCCACTGAAGTTTTCTTCTTGGCTGTTTCCCCACTCCTTCCCATAAATACAACATTTTCAGCCAAGGAGTTTTCATGAAGGGCTGTCACAATAAAATTTGAGTGATCCATCTCAAGCCAACAGACTAGTAACCATTACACACCTTTCCCAAATCAACTGAAAGGCTGGATGCATAAACCTAGATAATTAATATCCCAGTTAAAATTGTGAGGAATGGCCATAACATCATACTTTGTTTTAACTAGCCTCACATCTAATAAGAGTACTACCTGGATTAATACCATTTATAACTTTATCAATAACCTGGGATCCATGAGCAAGGATATATAACTTCTATGTAACACACGACATAGAATACATCTTTTAAAATATTATATGATTATGACTTTAAAAGCTCTGCATAATAATTCTGTTCCCCTTCATATTTCATTTACCAAAAATATTATCTCACCACAAACAGGGAATCTGCAGCATCCAAAAACATCCAAAGGGAATGATTCTTTACATCACGTTGACTAGCCCTAAACATACAATATTATATTTTTGTTTCACTGTCTATATACTATGATAAATGAAGAGAGTTTATCAAAAGGGGGTAACAAGTGCCAGGTTACACCTATGACCCTATGGCCCTCAATATAATTTATTATTGTTCAGTGAATATTATAAGATAATTATGCAGATGATTGATTGGCAAAAGGAAGAATGTAAAACTGTCTCAAAAAACTGAAAAGGCCGTCTTTAAACAACTTAGGCTGTACCTTAGTGTTTCCAGAAAGTTGTAGAATGTAACACAGTCATACTGTGTAAGGTAACTGCAAAATAAGCAAACATTTAGTGGATTTATCATGAAACCTTTAATTATTTTGAAAGGAGGACCCCAAACATCATTAGATGAGCCAACCCAACCTGATCTGCTAGGATCCCAGCCCAACTGTCAAATACACGAAAACTGCACACACTTTCAGATGTAAACAGTCGTCTACAGTTATACTGTACAACTGCTTCTAAAACTCATAATTATAATAGTTCATGATGGGAATTTAAACAAAAAAGAACTGTTTTATTAATCAATATCTGTATATCTGATACTGATTTCTCCCTGTATGTCTTCATTTACATAAATGTTTCTTTTGATTTTCCCTGTTAAAATGTCTTGAATCACCAAAAATACCTAATGTACATTGACATTTAATGCTGACATTTACAGTGTAATAAGTCATAATGTTATACAATATTCGCGTCAGACTTGTATCACATTTACAATCTCAAGGCAAAAATGTGATACAGATTTGCTCATGTTATATATATTACTTATGATTTTGTTTACTGATAACGTGATAAATTAGGTTTAGAAATAAAATAATTATGTTAAGGCTATTGCTTACAGTAGCTTTTCCTGACATGTCACTGTTGAGTGTGAAGTTGTAGTGTCATTCAAAGGGAAATAAAATTATTATTGTTCAAAATGTTCACAGATGGAATTGAATCAGTTTAACACCGTGCCACTGACAATAATTTTGCTATTCAGTCTAGTCATATTTAAAAGATAAAATAACAAGAGAAAGACAATAAGATGGGTCACACCCCATAATTAGTCATACTGTGTTTGTTTTTAGATGATTTTTCCATTTTGCCAATGAGAGTTTTCTGGATTGCTTATGTTTAATTAAGCTGTACTGTAAGAAGCAGCCCAGCCCCAAACCAGCCAGATTCTTGTTATAAAGGATTCCAACTAATCAAACTGAGGTCGGGCATTACTACAAATGTACAGTAAACCAAGAAACAGCAAAATGAAACACCAAAACACCATGTATGAACCCACCATACACTGAATACCAACCGACAAAGGTTGGATTTGAGATTAGCATTTTTAAGGCCTAAAATTAGGCCTAAGTTAGGGTTAGGGTTAGGGTTAGGGTTATAGGGTTAATGTTAGGGTTAGAATCCTAATCTTAATCTCAATCAATTAGGAGTAATAACATTTCAGGCCTGAAACCATATTTAATCTCAAAACCAAACCTTTGTTGGTTAGTATTCAATGTATGGTGGGGTCATACATGGTGTTTTGTTTCGCTGTTTCGTGATATAGTAATGTCTGCTGAGATCACGCCATGTGATCACTAATGATGCCAAGCTCACTTGTTTACCAAGTGATTTCTGATACCTTTTTTCCAGTAAAGAGAACACTTCTTAGTACTCAATGTTTTATAAATTAACATTAATTAATAGAAGATAGCAAACTTCCAAACTGCTTGCATGTAAAAACATTTTTTCAAAGTATTCTTGCTTGAGGAGGCAGTGTGGCCGAGTGGTTACTGGGCCTGTGCCTTGAGATCTGAAGATCCTGGGTTCAAGACCGTGTTCTGATTACTCACTGAATTTGTTTCAGGTAGTCCCTGGTTCAATTTCTTGGTGCACTTGTAAAATAGCCAACTGGTTTGCCTCCCACCAGTTAGGGTTCTTAACAATAATTGTATATATTCAATGCTCGGAGATATTAACTACTAGCTACTCTAAAATCCGATGGTAAACAAAATGATTGTTCTTGTTATGACTGGTTTTTGTCTCACATGACAAATTTTAAATTAAGCCCAAGATGAGCTGCTCCACCTGATGTAATGCCAGGCTACAACTTTCAAATTATCTTCCTACAACCAAATTGTAATTAACTGTTGCCATCAGGAACTGCAAAGCTGTGCATCTAAATTACATTAGGAACAAAAAGCTAGTCATTTTCTCTAATAACACAAGGTTGACATAAATTATTTCTCTCAGCTGTTTTTACTTACAGTAAAATAAGCCTCAGGACTCTTAGGTCTGATACCAACTGCTTTGTCTTGCTACTCTGGAAACAGAAACACTGTCCATTACTTGAAAATATATTGTGCTTGTGTTAAAGTTTTCAGGGTAAACGTCAACTCTCTGTCATTTGCAAATATTACAAGTTTCAAATCCAAAGTAGTGAGCGAAACCAACGGCAACGTTAATATTTTGGATTAGGTACAGTACCGCCTGAAAGTATTGACCCCTAGGGACAAGGCACTCCCTCGCCTTTGCCGCAGGTAGTGGTCGTGCATCCACCAAGGTATACAAATTATGTTCCCTCAGTAAAACCGAGGTGCAATTTGCTGCAGCAGTAAATTTACTGCAGCAGAAAAGACGAGGCTTGCTGCTGGAAAGAACAGTGATTAAACAGTTGCACTAACTTGTCAAATAAGCGGTCGGGAACAGTTTCAAGTTTTAGGTCTCATGGTGTGAAGAATCGATTCTTCAATGCAAGAAATTGTCAACAAAATAAGAGTGCATGCGATATACGTTAAGACTCAAATAATATTATTATTTTATAATTTATACATAATGTAAAACCAACGACTTCTTAAAGTTACAAAGAGGACATACACATGATGCGGAGAGGAATGTTTTCGTGAGCTCTGCGTTTATTCTGAAATTATATCTTAAAGTTTGTTTTCTTATTGGTGGGTACTTAAACTGCATTGCAACACCTAGGATCTATCCTGCTGACTACAGAGACATTTTTAAACAGACACACATCAGTTTAGGAAAAGCAAATATTAAAAATGAAGTTTCAACCTCATTTGTATTGGACACTACGACTGCCATGTGTAATATCATGAGGAAGTTTCTTTGACAAAGATTACTCTAATTTTCAAATGGTACTGAAACTTTTAACCCAGCGAAGATACAAATCATTCACTGCAGCAATGTCCACCCACATCCTGGACCAAATGCAAGACAAAATCAAAATTACTGGCCGGAACAAGATCTCCACTGTACAAGGTGTTCAGTTTGCTTGACGAAAAGCGCTCGTCGCCATAGAGCTGTGACAAATGTGAACTTTGGAACCAGATGAAGATGTGGTCAGATGAAGTTTAATTTAGTCTGGTGGTTTCCCATTGCATGTCCAGTACTTTGATGCCAATATTTGAGGGTTTGTTTTATTTTTTAATTATCATAATTTTTTTCTTGCTTTTTAAAGAGAATTTGAGTGAACTCAAGCCTTGCCTGGGAAACTGATTCTTGGGTTCCAAAAACACTGGAAACAGCATTTCTTAGCGTTCTATTTTACAAATCTCCCAGGGGGGGCATGCCCTCAGACCCCTCTTGGTAGCTTGTGCCTTCAGCGCTCACAAGGCACTACATATATATTGTAATTGCGACTCCAAAAATGTCATGTCCAGTGCTTTCAGAAATAATTATGTCCGCTCCCTTACAAAATTGTCAAAAACCCTGCCTGGAAAAATTCTCTTTGGTACCACTTTGATCTCCTTGCATTGCATTTGTACCCATGTTATACAAGAAGTGAACTCTTTTTTAGCCAATCAGAACTGAGTAATATTTTCAGGTATGTTATTACAAACATAAAAATATAAAACTAGAAATACGTTGTTCAACACTGACCACTTCCTAACAATGATATTTGTTAAACTCTCAAACTAAATTGTACTATACACTTCTACATTGCATGTACTGAATTTAAAGGCAGTTTAAGTACCAGTTGATGCCAGATTGGATTCAGCTGGGATCTCAGAGCTTTGTCAAAAGACTTGCTAATGCCATTCTCCACTGTCAGCTCATCAGGATCAAGCTATTAAAATTATCACAGAGTTTAAAAAATTAATTTCTTCAACAGGGTTGACATCACTAGAACTCTACCACATACAATTATAATAATCATGATAAAGATTATGATGATGATCATGTATTGTCAGTCAGAATATTTTGATGGTAATGGGGCCTTAAAAGATGCCAGCAGTTCACAACCTGTGAATTGAGGCAACACCATCAATTTTTAAGCACTTTAAAATTGCATTTGTATTTGAGCAGATGCAAGTAGCATTGTGTTCCATTCGATACTGGGTTGACATTTCAGACTACTTTGCATTGTGATAGTTCTTTGAAAACAGTGATGCAAATTAATCCACTTGGCAAATATGCCATAATATGTTTATTCTCCATCAAAGCTTCATGACAATCATAGGCTTAACAGGAACTTACTGTGGGGTTGGCTCTTTTAAGTTCTTTGAGACAGGTATCAATCAAATCAAGAACAGCTGTTTGAATTGCCAGCATGGATGGTGTAAGGTGCAGATGGAGCTCGATAACTTCAGGCTTCAACAAAGAGTTAAGTAAAAATTAATGCATGATGTTACAAACGATTTACTTCAGAGAACCGAAAATCTGTAAACAGGACAATAACATTATTATTCAAAAATGGATTCTCCTTACCGTGTGCTTATCCAAGAAAGAAGAAACTGTAGCATGAAACCTAAACATCATAAGCAATAAAAAAGGATGCAATAAAAATTGTATTATTGTCACAAAAAAGTCACAGACCTACATAATAGGTCATTTCCATAAATTTTTTTGCAATAAAATAGATAAAAATAAAGGAACATTGATATGGTATACAGTAGTACGTGTAGTAGCTGTAGTGGCTGTAGTCCATGTAGTAGCTGAAGTACATGTAGTACACACTGACATGTACCTTGGAACTTCAAATCCAACTGAGACAAGTCCTTAGGAAACAAAATACATGTAGCTAAACCTGTAAAGCCAATTTAAATCGTTTTCACAATACATGAAAGCGATGGCAAATTCACTCTTCAGGACAAGCGGGCAAGAGGTGGTAGCTGGTGTTATTATGATGAGAATTTCAGATATTTAATGCAGGAGAAGTATAGCTCACTATCCTGGAGTGAAGTGCACTGGGAGTATGTACTACAGCTGTTTACCAGTAATTACAACAAATACTACAGCTACTACAGCCACTACACGTACATACTACAGATAATGCACATACTACAGCTACTACGTGTACCACATGTACTACACTGTTAGGTACATGTGCTACAGCTGTTGTTGGTCAAATCTGTTCTCAGGTTGAATCCGTTTTTACCTAGGTTAAATTGGTGATCCTCATTTGATTAAAGCAGCTATCAACCCCACAAAAATGACTGTAAACACCTTTACCTTCCCTCAAGCACTGTCTTACCCTTCTCAACACATCTTTATGTTTTAGATCATCCTATCAGTTTCTGTATTCATACACTTGTCAACATTACAACACGGCAAGGGTTCAAAGAACTGTACTATGCATTTACCGGTTCTCGAACTCTGGCCCTCCAGATATATAGTCCTGTGTCTTCACCACTACACTACAACATTCATGTAGTCACTCCAACTTTTCTAGTGAAGTCCCAAGGCGAGTGTTTACTTACAAATTCAAAACGAATTTGAGGGAAGAGCCAACTATCGCTCAAAAATTCGAAGCGCATTTTTGGGGAGAGTGAATTATCGTTCGAAAAATCACATCGATTGAAGCAATAGGTGTCACGAAATGGTGGCGAAAAATCAGCGAAATATCATTTCAAACGAAATTTCCTCGAAAAGGTGCGAAAAACAAGGAATTTGCGTCGAAAATCACTTGCATTACTTTTGCACAGTACTGTACTTCAAATACTACAGCTACATGTACTACAGGTACTACTAACACCAGCTAAAACAAAACTGGAACACAGAATTAAAACTTTAATGTTTGATTCAGTGCAGTTTTAACCAATAGGAATCAAGTGTCAAGTGGTGCCTTATCAGTACTGAATCAGTTGACTGTTTCATGCCGTCTCCGCCAATCGTAATTCTTATGATGACAAGTTGTCTGGATCAAATTAAACCACAACTAAAGCAGTTTCTCCCAAGCCAATGAAAAGCAACCATGTTAGCACTAATTTCTTACAGTGGCACATTATTATTTTATTCTTAACTGTACAAGTACTAAAGGCACTTCATGTACTACGGCTACAGTACTACAAGAACTACACATACTACAACTACTTCAGTTACTACACTTGCTGCTACTACAGCTACTATGGGTATTACGGGTATTACAGGTAGTACGGCTACTACAGCTACTACGGGTAGCCTGCAGCTACTATAGCTATACTATACATGTAGCTACTATAGCTACTGGTACTACAGGTACACTACTACACTTACTACAGCTACTACATCTACCACAACTGCTACGAGTACTACAGGCACCATGGCAACAACAGCTTTAATAGCTACTAGTGTACCTGGGTGTGGTTTGGGACAAAATAGTGAGGTATTACATACTACCCATTAAAGGACTACATTCTTATGGCCCATGTTTTGTTTCAGGTCAATTAATGAATGAATTGAACTGGAAGAAACAATGAGTGAGAACATATTACAATAAAGCCAAGAAAACTAGGTTAATAAGAATAATTTTAGTATCAGTTAAACTGATGTCTGAATGTTAGCCATACTTCACATTTTAATCTGCCTTAAGTATCTTAACAATATCTAGCCATCTTGACTCCCCTCTTCGAAAATAATCCGGATCATATTTCCTGTATGTAGTCTTGA
>NC_090878.1:6396861-6401861 GCF_036669935.1 Montipora foliosa | reverse complement strand
GACTTTGTCAACACAAATTTGAAGAAATAATGAAAGAGTTTTGAAGTGCAAAAATATCTCCTACACTGGCTTGCAAATCACCTGCACTTCAAAAGTAAACATTATTTTATAACCCACCCATTCATTTTCGCATGATTTTATTAGCTACATTACGTCACATAGTGTAAAATCACAGAACAGATATCATCATGCAACAACCCCCATCTGCGTCCATTAATTATTAGTCCTCCGATTATTTCCTTAAAAAAAAAACAGTGGAAAAAGCCAGCACAAGAGTTTCAACTTTTCATCTTTATTATTTTTTACATGACAAAAAAATTGTTTTGTAGAGACCAGTGATAGTGACATTAAAAATCTAGTCACAAATGCTATCAGATCAAAACTGTCCTCAAGATTTCAAAATAATTATTGCCAAATCTTCATTTTTCTTAAAGCCATGGACATTATCAGGTGACATACCAGCTGCCTGAAGGGGTTTATTTACTTTAATTATCTCAATCATCAAGTCCTTTCACAGGAACACACAAGCCAAACAACTTGACCTACAATCCTGGTCAAAAGTTGTTGGGAAGGTTGCGCCCATCACTTCACTTCACACCTAATTCGATTATTCTAACTACTGGCTGAACTATTCAGGAAAGAGCATGCTCCTGTGGACCCCCTCCCCCATATTCAATGTTGGAAGAAAAGTCACCATTTTGTTTGGTGCAAAATCCAACATTGATAAGGGGGGGAGGGGGGCTATCTCAAAAGTGACGCTACCTTCTCAACACTTTTGACCAGGATTGAAGTTGCAACTACGTGGCTTCACAACTCAGTTGGTAGAGCATTATACAGGCGTCGCAGAGGTCATGGGTTTGAATCCTATTGAGACCACCTGAATTTTTCAGGTGACTGTAAGAGACAAATTGCTTAAATTGTTCAGATAAGTAAGAGGATCATCTTTTCCTTTCAAACTTAACCTTCCCTTTCCCAAAATTTACTACCAAGGACCAAATTTAATGTCAGAGTAAGGTGCGGGATAGGCCTTTTGCAGCTTGTGATCACCGCCATACTGGAACGCAATTTGCCCACTGGCCATGGGATATCTAAAACAAAGAAAATTTTGATAAACTTGCTTTGTTTTATATGTCCCAGTGCGCAATTTGCATTCCAGTAAGGCCGTTTTTGTGCAACGTGATCACAAAGCTGCACAGGGCCCATTGTGGAAAATTAATTCAGTTTTTAAAGGAACAACTGAAGTCAATGTTGTAACAACAATAATTATTAAAAGAAACTGTGCGGCACAAAAATTCGGATGATTATAAAATGAAAGTTCAAATTGGCGCCCAAGAAGTTTATATGAGAACCAAACGTTTCAAGGGTACTCCCTCTTCATCAGTGATTTGAAAGCAACCCATGCCAAACCACTGATGAAGAGAGAGTACCCTCAAATGTTTGGTTCTCATTTAAACTTCTTGGGTGCAAATTTGAACTTACATTTTATATTCATCCGCATGATACAAAGTGCTCTTTTGTTTTTTAATGAGGGGCAAATGATCTGCAAGGTGGTTTTCTGCAATCCCACACCTAATTAAAAAATCCATCCCACTACTCATTTCAAACAGAGTGAGATGAGATGTACAGTATTATAACCATAGATTTTCACGTTAGAGTGGTTTTCAAATGAGTGTCATAAAACCAAAGTAATTACTTTGGTGAGTCAAAAAGGACAGAGACAATCCAGTAAACCAATCAAAACTCTAAGTAATTACACGTAGCCGACCCAAAGAGCAGGAAAATGTGTGTATGCGAAAGCCACGATTGGTTTTGGTTTCACTTCTCATTGGTTGAAAAAGTGGCACGAGAAGTTTGAACCAATCACTGAGTGAAGTAATGCAAAACCGAAGTAATTCACTCAATTAAAAACCACTCTATGCTCTTAGACTACTGTATAAGGGGCTATAATTCACTCTTCCATGTATCTCAAATACCCACTTGCTGCAAAACATCAGTTTTCAGTTCTACACTGTTCATTGTAAAGAACTTTCAAGACTAATAATTCGTATGGAGAATTTTAGTTTGTACAGCACAAACCAATCAGCAATTTATTAATAAAAGAAAATTAACCCTTTAACGCCCTGTGGCCACTTATTGATTTTACTCTGTCTCATGCCAGATAATGGGGGAGGGGGCTCCTTAGGCATTACAAGGTTAATAAGCAATACCTCAGTGACAGTGTGTATCTTTGGGGGATATCTCTCCAAACAAATGACAGAATGGATCCAACTTCACCAAGGAAAAGATTTAATACAGAATCAACAAACTGTGCAGTGACAAGCTGACTGATCTGCACTGACTGAAGTTCACAATACCACATACATGTAATACAACCCACGTGTAGCAATCAGCCTGTCAAATTACTCTTAGCAGGAGACTGCACCATAA
Source organism: Montipora foliosa (assembly GCF_036669935.1). Classification (NCBI taxonomy): domain Eukaryota; kingdom Metazoa; phylum Cnidaria; class Anthozoa; order Scleractinia; family Acroporidae; genus Montipora; species Montipora foliosa. The sequence continues at coordinate 6,399,434 of NC_090878.1, read as the reverse complement.
TTTTTCAGTGCTAATCTACATCTAGGCATCATACATGTACATCTTTTAACTAACAAGTGGCTCACTCAGGCATGACTTGTTTAATCAACAGATGGTCACAATAGTGAGCCATACCTTTCAGTTGAGCTGAATTCAGTTGTTATTACTTTTGGCAATGGGACATCTGAAGATTTTAATTCATCCAATATGAAATCCTATAATGTAAGTAACAAAAAGACAAATTTATTGATTAATTTTATCGTGAGAGAGAAACATTGCAAAATGACTTCAACTGTAGACCTGTTGAGGACGTGTTACACATGTCAGGTATTATTTTTAGGAAATAATGGTATAATGAATTATTTTCTGAGGAGTGAGCAAAGTAAATGAGCAGAAACATAATCAGCATCTGTAAAATCCCTATACTGGCTTTGTTGGATTTTTCATTATATAAAGCATTGCACTTTCAACCAGAATGCAATGCTCTACGGAGGAATCTTGCTTTGAGCAACAGTGACAAAATAATGTTTCTTGATCTTTACGTCCTAAATATTTTGAAACTTGCGCACTATCTTGAACTGATGGTACCGTGCATGCTGCCAAATAAGAAGCTCATGAATGGATGAGCTCCCGCAACAAACTCATGGCCAGGGGAATTTAAAGAAGGCTGAAGATGTAGACTGCACATTCACCCATAATTCAACAAAACCAAGCTATCGTCCTTCTGAAGGTACTGCCAATGAAATGATGTGAACCCTAGTTTATTAGGTCTCAGTGAAAGTGATCATTGCAGTTATGAAGCAAATGTGATGGTCACTTTCAATGAGAGCTACATACTCTGAAGTTCAAATTTTCACATTATATTCTTTCTGTCAAACCATAGGTAGTCAGTTAGTGAAAGATTCAATTCAATGATTGATTGATTGATTGATTAACCATTGTCATTTTTGCATACTTGACTGCCTGATCTAAAGGAGCACTGTCATGCTAAATTTGCCGTTTTTCGGGTTAGGGTTTTGATGTAAAGACGTCTTTTAGTGTTTTGAAGTTTGACTAAAATAGCATGACACTGCTCCTTTAAAGACAACTATAAATAAAGTGATTAGCTTACTTCTTCCTGTGAGGTTGTGTTGATTACCAGGACAAGAGAAATTGAAGATGGATCGGCTGTGACACAATGAATTCTCAAAAAATTGGTGATAACTCTCTCTATGCTCAAGCCTCTGTAAGGATAAAAGAAATGTTTTCCCAAATGAGCTTAGACCAAATAAAATATTGTTCTAATATCCTATCATTTTAAGGACGGTGCCTACTAATTAAAGATATTTTTGCCCCGGTGTGTGATTATGCAGGAAATGTAGACCACGCATTTTTCAAAGATAATTCATGAATAATATTTGTAAAAAGCTTTAAAATACAAAGCAATGTATGGTGTTCTTTCTCAAAAATGCTTGGTTACCCTCAATTTTCTTTTTGGATACCAAGAGTACTTACTAAGATCTACTTTCTCTGGATTGTTTTAAACCGCGCAAAATTATCCCTGTATTAGTGAGCATCACCGATAGGAAATCCGAGTATCTCGAGATGCGCAGAATGTATGTGCAATAACAATAGTAGGCGCCGTCCTTAATTAGGCCCATCTCAGGTGTTACTACTCAGAAGTTTTTTATGTCATTTAACCCATCTAATAGACTCCTGGCGGTGAAACTTAAGGGGGTGACACTTAACTACAGAAAGACAAAAAATTGTTGTTGCTAAGGAAGCTCTTCAGTCAAGAGCCCTACAAAAAGGTTGCATGGATGGTTCATTTGAAATAATTTTTTCAATGGAAATCTGACATCACTGGAGTTAGAAGGTACATGCACAACTAGTCCCAGTCCTCTGCCATGTGTTTCAGTGAAAAACATGTAAAAATTCTCAGGAAACAAAAGGAAGATGCAGATTTTTCACCTGTAGCATGGAATTTCTATTTGAACAAAAAAATGGAACGGATATTTCGAGAAGTGTATCAGGAGGGCCTGATGACGTCATAATTTTTTGAGAAATAATTTGTAAAAAAATCCATGCTGCAGACTTCGTGTTAGAAGGTTCTCATACTGTTGCATTAAAATTTTGTGAAAAAACAGTTAACTCACTGAGCCTTTTTTTGGGCATGGTATAAGTTTTCAGGCCTTTTTTATTATGGTCATGTGATTTACCAAATATGGTTGTGAGTCGAACCAGACAAAGAAATGTCAAATAGAACACAAAGTCTCTGCTTACGAGCCAGAAGGCCCATCAAGCTGGCGCTCATCTCCAGTTTCCATAGCATGAAGCGACCAGGAGTATTTCTACTCCCACCTGGATAGGATGCCAGTCCATCACAGGGTTACTCCCAGCATTTCGCCGGTACCTGGGTGGAGAGAGGCACCGTGAGAGTAAAGTGTCTTGCCCAAAAACACAACACAACGTCCCCGGCCAAGACCCGAACACGGACCACTCAATCCGGAGTCGAGCACACTGACCATGAGGCCACCGGTCGTGCCTCCCACACACTTGGCAAAAAAAGGTAACTGTATAGTTAAAGGCACTTATGAAATAATAGTTTTAAGGGG
>NC_090878.1:6336861-6391861 GCF_036669935.1 Montipora foliosa | reverse complement strand
ACTTAATTTGATGAGCAGGTTTGAAAAATGGGCAAGACAAAGTAAGTAAGTGAAGTCTTTATTTCATGAGGATGAGCACGTAATGGCCAGAGCTAATAAACTTGTGGCCCTCTAAACAATAAAATAAAAAATAAATATACTAAGCTATAAAAATACAACGAATACAAATACTATATAATCTATACCAAACTATTTAAAAGATAAAATGTAGCATTATAATCATGTCACAATTCATCAAGTAACTTAAAAAAAATGATCAAGATTCTGCTGTTGTCCTGATATGGACCTGCTATGCAAGTTACATCTTAAAAGGCCCACCTTCACCCAAAAGTCATTGCGGTCGTTTGTTTTTGTTTTTCAAATGACGGCTAAAGGCACTCAGGCAAATCACGCGGGAAACAACACGTCAGATCTTTAGGTAATTTTGTGTTACACGAGATTCAGTCACGGTGCGCAATGACTTTTGGGCGAATATGGGCCTTTAAATTAAATGACTAATAATTAGTTACTGTATTTGAGGTATGTTTGCAAGCGGCTCATTTATCGTCGGCCTCAGCTCAATGTGTTCAACTTCAGTGTTTTCAGCAGTTTGATCAGTGATGCACAAACTGAATTAGATGGCCTTCACCTTGTTTATTCGGTGAATAAGGTCTTAAATGCGGTGATAATTTTTTTCATTTGACGTTTGGGCTTATAATTTGCGTCACGACAGTTTTTCCCTGATATAATTAGACAGATATTTCCCTGCTCCCAGCGGATTGCAAGTAAAAGGTTAGAATCCAGCCTGTTTTTCCTTTTTCTCCTCCTTGTCGTCTTATTTCACTTAATAAATTTTATTGAGTTCCTCATCATGTTATTTATGCATGTTGTAAATCAACCCTGGCAGAGAGAAACAACTGTATCAATGAAATATATTTTCTAATTTTCACATTTTCAAAAGAGTCTAACTTCAAATGCACCACTGGGACATATTACCACGCCATGGAAACTAACAAACGTCCACAATTTTGAAAGATTTCAACTTTTCTCATTCCACAAAAACTGTCTGATTATTATTATTGACGGTAGAAAAGCAAGATTCATATCATGATATTGATAAATTATGACAGCGCTGGGCCACAAAATTGAAAGTGTCCCAGCCCAAATTTATGTACAAGGAAGAGTCAAAAACAAAACAATTTTGTGATTTCTTACCTCTTCTTAAACGGATGACCCGTTAACGGTTAAATTGACTTTACTAATGGAAATATGGTTGCATCAAAGATGTATTAAGTAAAGGTAAATTATCTCCAAAGGGAGAGGGAAGGGTTACGTTTTTGCAAATGCTGGCTGCGTAGCACTTCTATATCAAAAGACTTAACTATTAGAGTGTAATGAGAAGTGCTAGTTTTCTACCCATAGAAACCATCACATGGTCTATATGGGTAAGAAACTTGCACTTCACATTACACGTCTATCTCCAAAGGAAGATTGGCGTTGGCACTTTTGCTCTCACGAAGGACCAATACCTACTTATTATTGGTGACATGGAGATAACTGACCCTCACGAGCTAAGCAGCGCATTTAAAAGGCATTTTACCGATATAGGCCCCAACTTTGCATGTAACAAATCCCCCTCGAGTCAGTTTTCGTGACTTTGTTGAAGCTCGTGATGGCACCTTCTCAAACTCATTAATAATTCATAAGCCAAAAACAAAAGAAATCACTACCGTGAAGGAAGTTTGGATATGTGGTCTTAATTAACATAACATTCCGCCAACTTTGATCCCAAATATCTCTAAAAATACTGACTCCTTTGAGGAGCAATATCAAACACACAGAAGAGTGTTTCATTAGATATCCAACCACCTCGAAATCGATTAAAACCATCTCCAAATCGGTTTTTGGATATCCGATGAAACACTCCTTGTGTTTGATATATTACTTCAAAGCTTGAATTACTTTCTATTGACAGACTGCGCAAACTTGTGAATGATAACCCTGTGGGCAAGGCTGATGGCATCGATGGTGTTCCAACTTGCCTCTTAAAGTTATCATTTACATTTATTGCATCACGTACACTCCAATTTTGATTTAGGTATGCAAAGCTGTTCTTCAATAAACACGAGAGAATGCAGTAACTTCTGCACTTCAAAGCTTCCACAAAAGTTCAGATTCTCATCGATTTTCTCACCTTTGCTTTTTCCATTGTGCCACAAAACCTCAAAAGGATCCAGAAATGCGCTGAGATGTCTGGGTATTTCTGCAATTGTTTCCAGACTAGATGACGGCACACTTCACAGGTGGTTCCCATTTTCTCGTCAATTCCCTCACCCTCGAGCACAGAACCCCACCAATGTCCTTGCATTTCCTCACATAATTATTCCCCGGGTTGGCAAGGAGTCGTCCCCACGGGGTAGCCAATGACAGGTTCATTTGTATTCGAATTTAAAGATAGGTGCCAAAAGTTCAGAAGTATCGAGATCATAAAACGGGAAAACGTAGCAAGAAAAAACTTAAGCCACAGGTAATTAGTTACCGAAATAGCGTTAAGACAATATCTGATAGATGTTTCTTCACCGAGTTCAATTTTGCTCCAGTTTGTATTTCATACATTCCCGACATCATGGAACACCTCAATCCCAGGAAGGCAGTACCTCAATCATCCCCACTTCTTGAAGAAGAGGTGACTAAGTTGATTAACTATTTCAATTCATTCTTTGCCTCCCGAATGGTAGCAGGGAAGCCTCACTCCCATCTTTAAGCAGGGAGCCAACTATCAACATTAACATCACAATCCAAGGTATTTCAGAAAGACTTACCGTGCCTTCCATAATCATTTGTCTTAGGTTTCTGGCTTCATGAAGAACCGTTCGTGTTGTACTGCATTCCAAAAATGACAGAGGATTGGAGGAACAGTATTGATAACAGGGAAGCAGTGAATGAATGAATGACAACATTTATTTAGGTCCCGAATTTGACAGCGCTGAGTTAAGAGTTTGCAGAACATTACGGATTTAAACACATCACATCATCGCCGAGATATCCACAGAGCAACAGTCTTGCAGAAAGAGCTGTTCCAACAGCCAAGAAACATTCTAAAGAAAGCAAACATTGATGGAAAGGATTTTCACCTTGCCTTGCTTGACTATCGGAATACTCCAATTGACTTATCACCTGCTCAGATGCTCATGGGATGCCACACAAAAACCCAACTTCCAACCACTCCCATGTTTTTGGAACCTCAATATCCTACTCAGAGGATTAAATAAGGTCTTACCTGTCATGCAAGAATTCAGGAAAGGTACTACAACCAACATGTGAAAGAACTGAAGCCTTTGAGTGAAGGAGATCCTGTGCGAGTCAGAAAACTAGGACAGAGGATGTAGGTTACCTGCTGTTAACAAGATATCTGAAGCACCCAGACCATATGTTGTAAAGTCACAGGGAACAAGTTTCAGAAGAAACAGGCGTGATCTGATTAAGATGGCTAACCCGGTATCTGAGCAACTCAAAGATTCTGAAGTTATATGTTCAAGCCAAGTTCATAATTCCGTAGTCCCAAAGAAAGTCAGTTCACAAAGGGTCAAACTATTCAACCACCAGTTTGGGTTAAAGACTATGTTACCACTTATTTGCTACTAGTTTGCTGATAAGTTGAGAGTTTGTATTAAGCTCTTGTTAAATATTGTCCGGCTTAAAGAAGGGAGATGTTGTGATATGTAATTTCCCGCTCTTTCGAATCACGTGATTTCCCACATTTGCAAATAGATAATATAACAAATTGTAGTTGTGTACAAAATGTGTGTTTCTTTCGGTATAATATTATTAAACTTAAAAGGTATTGGAAACATAACACGTACAGTTTAGCGACTTTAGTCTTATCACCGTTGCATATCGTTTAACTTGTTTGGATTTTTTGGCTTACAAACAACCCGCAGTTTCAATTGGGTTTTTACAAACTAATTTAATTTGAAATACTCCCTACGATCGTGAAGTATCCCTCCAAACTTAGAACCAGCTTTTTTTCCATTGAAGACTTCCATTTTCATTTAAGGCGTTCTGTCCTTCCCTTGGTAACAAAACAAAAGGAAGGCTCCCATTTCATTTCGCACCCATATTATAATGACAGGCCTCAACCAGTTAGAAAGCGAGAATAAATATATAATCACTTCAATAATTGTACCAACAGAAGTTTTCCTGCAAACAAATTTCCTATAATATTACCAAGTTATCAACGTTATTTCGAACCATCTTGTGCTTTAAAGGAACCTCTACTCTTAACCAATAAATAACTTTAAACCACAGGATCTTTTGTTTTCCATCAAATTTGATTACATTTGTCCGGGAAAAAGCTTTTGCATCCAAAATAAATGAATCTCAGAATGGCTTGTTTTTGACTTCAAATTGCACCCGGGCACCACCATCTTGAATAGTTGTGACAATGTTAATAACATTATTATTAATACTATTACACTAATGTTATTAATTAAGTATTATTAATGTCACAACTGAATTATTCCAGACGGAGTAAAGCAGTAAGCGAATTCATTTTTTCCCTGATGCAAACGCTTATTAATCAAGTTTGATTGAAAACGATGTTTCTCACGGGCTTAAAAATTATTTTTAGTGGGAATGGAGATTCCCCTTAAAGTGCTAACTACGACCAAAAACTAATTTTTATTTTTCTTTGGATTTCAAAACTATTTTAACTAAACAGTGACTGATCGAAGTTTTAAACCTTGATTTCAAAAGACACCTGTTTATTTTAACTGGATTTTTCCTGTTTAATGGTCCCCCATTACTAACTTTAAATCTTGAGAGAGCTGGATTGAGGAGAAAATGACTTTGAAGACTCAACAGTTTAAGAATGCAATGCGTGTGTACGCGGCTGATATGCAGTACAGGAGTTTCAGGCTTTCAGAGTTTAAACTCATGTTTTGCATATAAAATAAGCTGCATTTAGAGGCTTAATTTTTAAGCTAGGGAGTAAGAGAATAGTTCAACAAATATTTCATTTCAATTTTTTCACGTTCATAGACTTGAGGGGTTTTAAAAATTGAATAACTTGCCTCTAGATCTCCTATTTCTGTTTTTCGGTGAGTGATTAAGGTATACAAACTAATAAATGAATATTAGGACGAAATAAGAAAGTTTCACTTAATTATAAACAACATGAAAAGGGGACAGCACACAGAAGAACACAAGAAGAACCAAGTCCTTCACTTCTGCTAATGGCAAGAGTAAAAGACATCATAGCATAATAGCAAAGCATTTTCGGTATCAACTATGACATTTAACTTAGTATACTTAGCAGGTTTCAAACAGCAAACAATTCTGAAATCTGCCAACGGCTAAACCTCCAGCCAAGGTGAACTTGATCTTCTTTGCAGCAAAGGGTGTTCTTGTTCTTTTCAGTTAATGATTCGCTAATAAATGTACGGTTCTCCGCGAGGCGACCAAGGTCATTAAGGATACATGGGCTCCTGGTTAATAAGATGAGCAACAGGCCACACATAAAGGGGAAGACTTAAGGCCGGCCTAAACTTTAGGACCTAAACATTGTCGCAGACGCAAATGTTTCCCAGTTTGGCCACTTTGGAAACATTGTTGCGGACACAAATCTTGTTTCCCGGACACAAGAAAATGATTTTGAATCAGGTCAAAAGCATTTTTGCTTCCCACCAGGATGCAAATTTTGCTTGCAAAACAAATGTTTTCCAGTTTAGCCACCCGAGCAGCAATCCCATGGAAACAATGTTTCTGCAACAATGTTTCCTAGTTTAGCCAGGCCCCTATTTCCATTTTACAGCTGCCAGAAATAGTTTAAAATTGTGAAATGGACCACAGAGAGCCTAAGCTCTGTGTTGTGTTTTGAATTTAGAGAACTTTTATGACGAGTTTTAGTCGATACAAATCAGAATGTTTAGGAAAAGAATAAGCACTAATGTTGCACTTACTTGTTTGTTGTCTTTCTTTGGTCAGCTGGTGCCACTCTGTCCACTGTTCCCTAAAACAGAAAAACAACAGACTTTAAAAGAGCAACCTCTTCTAAGCTTAAGAGGACAATCAAATGGTTCAATAAAAGCTATCCTGTCAAGACAAGATGTCAGTGAACGAGCTCAAATAAGCATTTATTCAACAATTTTTTTCGCATAAGCCTAATGCAAATAAATTGGTTTACTGCAGCATATGCTGAGGTTCTAATGGGATTGCAAATGGAAAATTGTCAGTTGTACACAAACTTTTTCCACCCTACTTAACTCTGGATCTGTTTGTTTTCATAGAATCATTGCGCCGCAAGGTTTCGAGATTCTTCCTTACATTAGGCTTTATTCTTTCAATTTTTTATATTTTTAGATAACATTTGATAGTTTAATATTATTGTTATATATTTTTAGATAATGATTTATAGTTAGTGATTTATAGTTTAATAATTATTTATAGTTTTATAATTTAAATTTATTTATATCTTATGGACTGCGGCTCAAACTAACCTAATGACTTCTTTTTAAAAAAAAATTTAAAAAATAATAATAAATAATAATAATATTTTTCCTTAGGGGTGGGGTGGGGGGCAACCTCGTTTCCAGGGCTCTTCCCTCAGTTGGGGGCGGGGCAAAAAAAAAACGCCCCACCCCCAAATGAGGGAAGAGCCCTGGAAACGAGGTTGCAGTTAGGGAAGGAGGGGGAGGGGTATGATCATCAGGAGCCAGGCTCCCATTGATCATTCATTGCTAGCACGGTAATAGTGGTTACCGTGTTTGTCTAAACTAGAAGTCCTGCATCTAAAATACAAACAGCAGAGATAAACATTTTAAAAAATGCATTGTATATAACTTGCCGTTTCTTATGCTTCTCAAAATACATTCTCAAAAGTAACCGTTACATGTGCAGAGTTTCTTTATCCGAAATAAAAAGATCTGGGTACTAATACATTAACTTGAAAAACGATCTTAAACTAACAAGAAAGCATTGAAATTATTTTAAGATCGTTTTCATATGAATATATTAGAACCCAGATCTTTTTATTTCGTATCATAAGAAAATTTTTAAAATGTAACGGTTACCTTTGAATATATATAGAGAAGCATACCAAACGTCATGTTAATATATAATGCATTTTTAACAATGTTTATCTCCACTGTTTGTATTTTATTGTTAAGCTATGCTGGCCGAAGAACAAGAGTTTATACAAAACTGCATCAAAAGTAAGATGCAAATGGCAGTTACAATCACAAACAAGCCCATTGTTTGAAATTTTTGCATTCGATATACTCATCCTCCGAAGTGAACATTTAATTCATTATGTTAAACTATAAATTAATGTGGCAAACAATGGGAAATAAAAGAATAAAATCCAGACTAATTGAAGTTACAAAGGATAAAACTTTTCACTGTTAACATATTAATTTAGGATAAGCTTTAAACCTCCAATCAACAGCATCTCTTAACTCATTGGATGTCCCGAATTACCCTTTGCAAAAATGGTCCCATTCAACTAGTAACCAGTTGAAATAACATGATCCGCAATAGCAGATTTTTGATAACTTAAAATGATGAGTTTTCCTGGTCTTGTAGTGTTCGTTTTTGTCTTTCTAATGTAAAAATATTGACAGTCCCAACAACTACCCTCATGCACTACCTTGGACATTTTGAGAACGGCTGCGCTTGTCCTTGTACGATAAAAAGGACTTGACACGATGGGTGCTTTGAAAAATAAACTTGAAGGTCAACGTGGCGGGTCTAATCTGCAGGTCGCGGGTTGCAGGTCATTGTTTCACCAATACAGAAAGTATCCTAAACGTTCATAAAAGCTAACCTTAGGCCTATTGGTGAAACAATGACCTGCAACCCATGACCTGTGACCCGCGACCTCCAAATTAGACCCGCCGAGGTCAACGCACCATAAAATTTGTCAATGGAAACCTTCAGTTGTTTGAAAACGAATTAGCTTAAGTTTGTAAACCGTTTGCAGACAGCAACTTTCTAACTTCATAAAGTGAGGATTTGAAACAGGAGTGATAACGAACAAATGCGGAAACAACGAAATGGGGATATTTTTTCCTTATTTGATGGTAAAAACACCGCTATTAAGTCTTAACAGAAACCCATACGGGTTGAAACGTGTAAGGCGCGTTCACAGCTTCCGAATATTCAGTGCGAACTAATTGGTTGAATGTTTCAGTGCTAAGTACCATATTTGGAAACCCCTCGCTCTTGTTGTTCCAAATATGGTACTTAGCAAATTGAATATTCAGAAGCTTGTTTCCCAGCACACAAGGGGCCGTTACACGTTTCAACTATTATGAGTTTCTGGTTTTAAGGATGGGGCCTACTAATTCAAAGATATTTGTGCGGTTTTTAAATATGCAGGAAAAAGCAGATCTCAAGAAGGGTTATCGAAATTCAAAAAGAATTTGGGGAAAACGCAAATTTTTCAAAGATAATTAATCAACACTATTAATTTGTAAAAAGCTTTAAAATACAAAGCAATGTGTGGCGTTCTTTTCCAAATTGAAGCTGAATTTTCTCTGAAAAATGCACGGTTACACCTAAAGTTCTTTTTTAGATACCAAGAGCACTTGCTTATGATGGTGGCGTTTTATAAGAATATCAAGAAAAGGAATGTGATGGTCGATGGTTTTCTTCTATTCATGTTTTGGTGACAACTGTTGAGGTAGTGTTAAAACTGAAGAGCTGTATTTTTCTATCGAACCAAAAAAATATTCCCATTTCATTGTTCCCGCATTTGTTTGTCATCAATTCTGCATGTTACAATCCTCACTTTATGAACTTGGGAAGTTACTGTCTGCAAACGGTTTTGCCTTATTTAGGTTTATAAAGCATATTTATTGCTAAGCAACTGAAGCCTTGCGTTCATGGGTTTATTGACCTTTTTCGAACCACTCATCAGAAGTATCGGCTTTCCGCACAAGGAAAAACCCAAGTCTTTCTCAAATGTCCGAGGTGGTATACAAAGGCTTGTTGTTTGGACTTCCTAGCCTTTTACACTGGAAGGACAAGACCAAGACTGCAAAACAGCCGGGAAAAGTGAGCACTTTAAATTTTTAACAAATGCTTATCACAAATCTGCTCTTGTGGATCATTTGATTTCAACTGGTGGCAAGTTGAATAGGGCCGTTTTGACATTTAAGCAAAACGTTGTTCTGACTGACATGCAATGTAAAAGTGAAGAGAAACTGTTTACTACAGATTTAATGCCAATCCTAAATCAATGTGGTAGCACTGAAAAGCTGTATCTTTAATAACATGAATTAGTCTTTATTTACAGTTTTGTTTCCCGTTTTTTTTTCACATTAATTGTTTTTTAATTATTAATTAGTTACTTATTACAAGTTAACGTTCACTTGTGAGGAGGATGTCGAAGTATACGCAACGTCAAGTCATAATTCCAAAGAATGCACTTGTTTATGTTTGACACCGCAGTTTCAGTCTTCTTTTTTTAAAGCTATCATGGCCCAAAACGAGTTTATTTAAGACATTAAAGTACTACTATCACAAATAGATAGGTCGTTGTTGCTTTTGTTGCACATGGGTAGTTTCCGCTGGTCTTTTTGCTCTGAGAGTTTGTCACCACTTTTTCTCTGCTCAGTTTGTGGTAAAGACATCTGCCGAGGTCTTAGACGAGAAAGTAGTCTCCTCTCTTCTAGTAACATCTCGATTTCATGCACTTCTTTCATTTTCTTTAGAGTTCCTCTTCCCCGTCCGCATAGGCGATCTCTTTTACTTGTTGTTTACTTCTTTGCCGGGCCACTCTGCACCTTTTACTCGACGTAGCTTTCTGGCTATTTCACTGACAGCTACGAGCTCAGTTATCGTTGTTTCGCTCTTCTTCTTCTCTTTCTTGTTTGTCTTGTTCGTCATTCTTCCTCATGTCATCCCATGCTGTTCTCTTTCTTCGTAAGCGAGATGCATCACATTGTTTGCCCGAATGCGCTTAAAGAGATCGCCTTTTCTTTTCAGTGGGTTTACTTGCAGGAGTTTTGCCCGCCTACTGTTTCTTGGCAGCTAAGTCGCATTTGTAACCATAGTCTAGCACAGGCACTAGCAAGCAAATTTCCTTATGGTGCAACAACTGATGCTTGGTGACGGGCGAAATGGTGACAGTTGATATATCACACAGGTTTCTTGGCTGACCGTGAAAAATGTAAGAGGTTTTCAGCATTTTGTCATCTTCCTTTATATGATGACTTCAAAAATGTCTACAACACAGACGAAAGTAACTGCTTGGGTAAAGGCCTCTACAACTGGAAAAATGAGGATCTTGGGACAGTGTTATTTGGATGAGCCAAGTTGCCTTCAATTGTTTCGCCCAGTTGAGCAGATTTTTAGTTGTATCGTTGTTGCATTTCGTTTAACTTGTTTCGATTTTTCAGCTTATAAACAACCTGCAGTTAAAAGTTAATTTGATTTGAAATCCTCCCTACGATCGTGAAGTATCCCCCCAAACTTAGAACCAACTTTTGTTCCCTTTGACACTTAATTCATTTTCGTTTAAGGCATTTTGTCTTTCCCTTGGTAAAAAAACAAAAGGAAGGCTCCCATTTCATTTCACACCCATATTATAATGACAGGCCTCAACCAGTTAGAAAGCGAGAATATATACATGTATGATCACCTCAATAATTATACCAACAGAAGTTTTCCTGCAAACAAATTTCCTATAATATTACCAAGTTATCAACATTATTTCGAACCATCTTGTGCTTTAAAGGAACCCCTACTCAAACCAATAAATAACTTTAAACCACAGGATCTTTTGTTTTCCATCAAACTTGATTACATTTGTCTGGAAAAAAGCTTTTGCATCCGAACTAAATGAATTTCAGAATGGCTTGTTTTTGCATGACTTCAAATTGCACCGGCGCCAGCATCTTGAATAGTTGTGACAATGTTAATAACATTATTATTAATACTGTTACACTAATGTTATTAATTAAGTATTATTAATGTCACAACTGAATTATTCCAGATGGAGTAAAGCAGTAAGCGAATTTTTTTTTTCCCTGATGCAAACGCTTATTAATCAAGTTTGATTGAAAACGATGTTTCTCACGGGCTTAAAAATTATTTTTAGTGGGAATGGAGATTCCCCTTAAAGTGCTAACTACGACCAAAAACTAATTTTTATTTTTCTTTGGATTTCAAAATGACACCTGTTTATTTTAGCTGGATTTTTCCTGTTTAATGGTCCCCCATTACTAACTTTAAATCTTTAGAGAGCTGGATTGAGGAGAAAATGACTTTGAAGACTCAGCAGTTTAAGAAATTATGCAATGCGTGTGTACGCTGCTGACATGCAGTACAGGAGTTTCAGGCTTTCAGAGTTTAAACTCATGTTTTGCACATAAAATAAGCTGCATTTAGAGGCTAAATTTTTAAGCTAGGGAGTAAGAGAATAGTTCAACAAATATTTCATTTCAATTTTTTCACGTTCATAGACTTGAGGGGTTTTAAAAATTGAATAACTTGCCTCTAGATCTCCTATTTCTGTTTTTCGGTGAGTGATTAAGGTATACAAACTAATAAATGAATACACGTATTAGGACGAAATAAGAAAGTTTAACTTAATTATAGACAACACGAAAAGGGGACAGCACACAGAAGAACGCTAGAAGAACCAAGGCCTTCACTTCTGTCTTCTAAAACGAATGGCCTGAATTCAGTTTATCGTTAAACACAAAGGACAACTCGACTTTACCAACAGAAATATGTGTGTCGTTCGAGACTAACGCTAATGACTTAATCACTGTAATATGAAGATTCTAAACTTATAAATAGTTTACTTCATAGAAAGTGCGGCGTACGGGGTTTTATGCACGAGTTGTTTGTGTCAAAAACCCGAACGAGCGAGGAACGAGCGAGTGAGGGTTTTTGACACAAACAACGAGTGAATAAAACCCCGTACAAAGCACTTTCTATGTCGTAAACTCTTTATTACACATAACATGAGAATTTTCATTAAAATAGTTTTCTGAACGCGAATTAGAAACAAAAACTCACTAACAATAGAACCAAATGCAAATTTAATTTAATTCAATAACAAAGTACGATTTGCACGATTTGCACGATTTGCACGAGATGCACGAGTGATTGGCATGGAAACGCCTTTACGCTATCGCTGATTGGTTATACTTTCACATGTGAAATAGCTGTACGCCATTCTGATTGGCTGTATAGGTCTTTTTCACATGTGAAAATAAAGCGTATAGATTTGTACAAATGAGCTTTATGGAATAAAATTCTCATGTTATGTGTAATAAAATGGCTTACGTCACAGTAGCTCGTTAGATTGTGAACATTTTCGTTGTAAGCGGAAGCAGATCGAGAAGCCACCGGGTAACTATACATTTGATATTTAAGACCTTGTTTCTGCTTTGTAATTATTACTTATGAGCACATACATATTTCTTAGATTTCGAACGCACTCCTCGTCACGTATGCTACTGAATAAAATGGAACTGTGATAAGCCTGTGTTTGAAACCGATGGTGTTAAAGGACCGTGAACAACGAAACAATATGGTTCCATAAAAAAATGAATTGACTACAGGTAAATTACCTCCAAAGGAAGATCGGCGTTGACACTTTTGCTTTCACGAAGGTCCAACAATTAAAACGGATCCGAGCTTCACTCACTCACCAGCGCATCATCACCACGGAAGCCGCAGGTCAACGGAGAGTAAAGTTGTTTGCTAATCACTTTTACTTCTTTCTGGTCCACATTATTTGCAGTCCTGAATAAGATACTGACAACAAAAAAATGACCACTCACCGGTGGCTCTGTTGGTTAAGCACCTTGGCTGCCATGAGGAAGATTGAGAGTTGTACTCCGCCGGCACCGAGATATCACGGTCTTAAATAAGGAGAAACTGCTGCCTTGTAATTACATCCGCAAATGGTTAAGACTTTCAAGTCTTCTCGGGTAAGGACTATAAACCGTAGGCCCCGTCTCACAAAATTTTGGAATACACATTATTCGAGTAGAGTAGGTGATGGAGATCGCAGAGTTGTGACTCTCCTTTTGTGAGTGTATGGGTGGTGTGGCAGGTCCACATCAGCTGAATAGCTGCCAAAACTTCAACCTGCTCGTACTCTTTTGAACGGTAATATTTCCCTAAAATGTCCAAATACTGATTCTGAAGATCTTCTTTGCAGCTAAGGGTGTTCTTGTTCTTTTCAGTTAATGATTCACTAATAAATGTACGGTTCTCCACAAGGCGCCCAAGGTGATTGAGGATACATGGGCTGGAAACATAATTGCAGATGCAAATCTTGTTTCCTGGTCACAACAAAATGATTTTGAATCAGGTCAAAAACATTTTTGCTTCCCACCAGGACGCAAATTTTGCTTGCAAAACAAATGTTTTCCAGTTTAGCCACCCGAGCAGCAATCCCATGGAAACAATGTTTCCGCAACAATGTTTCCTAGTTTAGCCAGGCCCCTATTTCCGGTTTACAGCTGCCAGAAATAGTTTAAAATTGTGAAATGGACCACAGAGAGCCTAAGCTCTGTGTTGTGTTTTGAATTTAGAGAACTTTTACGATGAGTTTTAGTCAATACAAATCAGAATGTTTAGGAAAAGAAATAAGCACTAATGTTGCACTTACTTATTTGTTGTCTTTGTCATCTTTCTTTGGTCAGCTGGTGCCATTCTGTCCACTGTTCCCTAAAACAGAAAAAAACCAGACTTTATAAAAGAGCAACGTCTTCTCTAAGCTTAAGAGGACAATCAAATGGTTCAATAAAAGCTATCCTGTCAAGACAAGATGTCAGTGAACAAGCTCAAATAAGCATTTGTTCAACAATTTATTTGGCATAAGCCTGATGCAAATAAATTGGTTTAGTGCAGCATATGCTGAGGTTCTAACAGGATTGCAAATGGAAAATTGTCGGTTGTGCACAAACTTTTTCCACCTTACTTGAACTCTGGATCTGTTTATTATTATATTATCATTGCGTCGCAAGGTTTCTAGATTCTTCCTTTGATTAGGCTTTATTCTTTTTATATTTTTAGATAACATTTGATAGTTTAATATTATTGTTATACATTTTTAAATAACATTTGATAGTTTAATTGTTATACAGTTTTAGATATCATTTTATAGTTTAAATTGTTATATATTTTATATTTATTTATATCTTATGGTCTGCAGCCCAAACTAACCTAATGACTTCTTTGAAAAAAAAAATTTAAAAAATAATAATAAATAATAATAATATTTTTCCTTAGGGGTGGGGTGGGGGGCAACCTCGTTTCCAGGGCTCTTCCCTCAGTTGGGGGCGGGGCAAAAAAAAAACGCCCCACCCCCAAATGAGGGAAGAGCCCTGGAAACGAGGTTGCAGTTAGGGAAGGAGGGGGAGGGGTATGATCATCAGGAGCCAGGCTCCCATTGATCATTCATTGCTAGCACGGTAATAGTGGTTACCGTGTTTGTCTAAACTAGAAGTCCTGCATCTAAAATACAAACAGCGGAGATAAACATTTTAAAAAATGCATTGTATATAACTTGCCGTTTCTTATGCTTCTCAAAATACATTCTCAAAAGTAACCGTTACATGTGCAGAGTTTCTTTATCCGAAATAAAAAGATCTGGGTACTAATACATTAACTTGAAAAACGATCTTAAACTAACAAGAAAGCATTGAAATTATTTTAAGATCGTTTTCATATTAATATATTAGAACCCAGATCTTTTTATTTCGTATCAAGAAAATTTTTAAAATGTAATGGTTACTTTTGAATGTATATGGAGAAGCATACCAAACGTCATGTTAATATTATTATAATGCATTTTTAACAATGTTTATCTCTGCTGTTTGTATTTTATTGTTAAGCTATGCTGGCCGAAGAACAAGAGTTTATACAAAACTGCATCAAAAGTAAGGCGCAAACGGTGGTGACAAATACAAACAAGCGCATTCTTTAAAATAATTTACTTGACGCTTCGAATGCTTGGATATACTGATCCTCAGAAGTGACAATTAATGTGAGAATTTACAGGAAATAGAGAGAGTTTCAATCAAGTGTCGCAAAACCAAAACCAAAACCAAAGTAATTACTTTGGCCAATCAAAAAGGACAGAGACAATCCATTAAACCAGTCAAAACTCAAAGGAATTACACGTGGCTGACACAAAGTGCAGGAACATGTGCACACGCGAGTCACGATTGGTTTGGGTTTCACTTCTGATTAGTTGAAAACGTGGCGTGAAATTTGAACCAATCAATGAGTGAAGTAATGCAAAACCAAAGCATTTCACACTCGATTGAAAACCGCTCCAAACAATTAATGCGACAATTTACGGGAAATATTAAAAAACTAAACATACTCATTGAAGTTAACAAGGACACAGCTTTATCTTCATTCATGGTTGGCTTAAAATCTCAAATCAACAGTGTCTCTTTACTTTTACATTGCATGTCAGAACAACCTTTTGCTAAAATGTCAAAACTGTCTCATTCAACTTGTCACCTGGTGAAATCACATAATCCACAAGAGCAGATTTGTGATAAGCATTTGTTAAACATTTAAAGTGCTCACTTTTCCCGGCTGTATTGAAGACAGTCCCAACAACTAGCCTCATATACTACCTTGGACATTTTGAGGGCGACTGAGCTTGTCCTTGTACGAGAAAAAGGACTTGATTCGACGAGTGGTTTGAAAAAATTAACTTTGAGGTGAACGCACCCATAAATTTTATTAACAGAAGACTTCCAGTTGTTTAGCAACGAATATAATTTGCTTTGTAAACCAAACTAAGGCAAAACCGTTTGGAGATACCAAATTCTTAAGTTCATTAACCCGGTTGACGATCGTAACTGGAATCACTATGGAATGATGACGAACAAATAAGGGAACAACGAAATGGGGATAGTTTGACCTGGTTCAATACACAGCTATTCAGTTTTAACATAAGATTTAATTTAAGTATTTATTTTCCCACTTTTTTATTTCGTTGCTGACTGTTTTAGTATCCTGTATAGTCAGTCTCACGACTTCTACGATTATTAAATATACATGTATGTATTTAACATTACCTCAGCTGTCAAGTGACAACAAATTCACCGTTGAATTCGAAGAAAACTATCACGTTCCTTTCCTTGATATTCTTATCAAACGCTGCCATCAAATGTTTGACATCAAGACTTCTACTGGCCTTTCTACTAAAACTACTAAATGGGACTCCTTTACAACTCAAAAACACAAGGTAAATCTATTACGTTCTCTCACTTTTAGTTGTTTCCGCATTTTTCTCGCCACTTATAACAAACTGAGGAATTGCTATGATCTCAAGAAAGGTTACCCATGCAAAAGGTGATGTCAATAATTATTACAACAATGATGTTGTAAATAGACAACAAAAACAAACCAAATGACCCAATAAGGGGTCCCCAGAAAAAAACCCTTAGATTGGCCTTGTTTCTTGATTTCTTTAGGTTTGGAAAGCAAATTCATTGTTAAACAACTGAAGTATTCCATTAATAAATAAATCAATCAATTGGTTTGTTTTGTTGTCTGCTTAAAACACCATAGCAAGAGATCATGATCTCTTGACCATAGATATCGTAATTGAAAACACCTTTTGCCAGGTAACCGTTTTGAGATAGCAAATTCCTTATAGTTTATTAAGTGACGAACAAATGAGAAACAACGAAAAGTGAGACAACGAATTTGATTTACCGTGTGTTTTCAAGTTCTACAGGAGCTCGAGTTCCATTCAGTGTAATGGTCAGTTGAGTCTTTAGATATTAAAAGTGATGCCAAATAAGTATGATGCATAGTGGCGTTTGCTATAAGAATAAAAAGAAAAGGAATGTGATGGTTTTCGTCGATTCATTCAACGGAGAATTTGATGTTAGCGTGACAACTGTCGAGGTAGAGTTAAAACTAAATAGCTGTGTTTTTCTATTGAACAAGGTAAAAATATCCCCATTTCGTTGTTCCCGCATATTTGTTTAATGAGCTTCTCGCAAGCTGCTGTCTCCAAACGGTTTTGCGTTATTTAGGTTTACAAAGCAAATTTGTTGCTAAACAACTAAAGTCTTGCGTTTATGGGTGCGTTGACCTTCACCAGAGTTATTTTTCAAACCACTCATTGATAAAGACAAGAAAAGACAAGACAAAGACTGCGAGACAGCCGGAAAAACTGAGCACTTTAAATGTTTAACAAATGTTTATCACAAATCTGCTTGTGCCGATCATGTGATTTCAACTGGTCACAAGTTGAATGGGAACATTTTGACATTTTAGCAAAAGGTCGTTCTGACATGAAATGTAAAAGCAAAGAGACACTGTTGATTAGAGAATTAAAGCCAACCCTAAATCATAATATGTTGGCAATGAAAAATTGTATCCTTACTAACTTGAACAAGTCTTTTCTCAGATTTATTTACCGTTTTTTGTCACACTGTTTTTAAGTAATGGTCACTTCTGAGGAGGATGTCGAAGCATGTTTGTCACCGCAGTTTGCGTCTTTTTTTTTACGCCAATTAAGATGGCCAAAGAAAGTTTATTCACGACATTGAAGTATTTCTATCCGATTGAATACGTTGTTTTTGTTGTTGGACATGGGTAGTTTCTGCTGGTCTTTTCGCCCTGAGGGTGTTTCCTTATTTTTTTTCTCTGCTTAGTTTGCGGCCAAGACATCTGCCGAGGTCTTCCACGAGGAAGTAGTCTCCTGTCTACGATTAACGTCTGGATTTCAGGCACTTCTTTTCCATTTTCTCTAGAGTGTTTTGTACTGTAGATAATTTTCAGGGCAGTTTCTCTTCCCCGTCTGAATCCCCAATCTCTAGAACTTGTTGTTTGCTTCTCTGTTCGCTTTGCGCCTTTTTCCGCTCGATGTTGTTTTGAGACTACTTCTCTGACAGCTGCGAGCTGCGTAATCTTTGTTTTGCTCTTCGCATTCTCTTCATTCGTATTTTTCCTGTTTGTCCTGTTCATCTCAGCTTCTTCTTCATTATCGTCCGTTTTCTTTCTTCGTAAGCAAGATGCATCACGTTGTTTGCCCAAATGCGCTTGTAGAGATCGTCTGTTCTTTTCAGTGGGTTTACTTGTAGGAGTTTTGCCCGGACAGACTGTTTCTTGGCAGCTAACTTGCATTTGTAACTACAGTCTAGCACTGACACTGCATGCAGCAAGCAAATTTCCTTGTGGTGCAACTATGGATGCTTTTCTCCTCGAACCAGTGTTTAGTTAACATAGTTTTGAAATCCAAAGAAAAATAAGTGAGTTTTTGGTCACAGGGGCACTTTAATGTTAAATCGTCTTCCTTGAAACGATAACAAAAAAAGTCTACACCACAGACGAAAGTAACCGATTTCGGCTACAAAATGCCGTTTAAGACTTTTGGGCGTCACTGATAGCCTCTACATCGGGACGAACGAGGGTCTCGAGACAGTATTATTTGGGTGAGCCAAGTTGGCTTCAATTGTTTCCTCCCTACGATCATGAAGTATCCCCCCAAACTTAGAACCAGCTTTTGTTCCCTTTGAACACTTCATTTTCGTTTAAGGTGTTTTGTCTTTTCTTTCCCTTGGTAAAAAAATGACAAAGGAAGGCAGCCATTTCATTTAGTGCCCATAGTACAATCAGCATAGCAACAGGACAAACCTCGACCAAAGCAAGAATATATATGATCACCTCAATAATTGTATTAGTAGTAGTTTTGTTTATTGAAACCTCTAGCAGATTATAATCTGAATTACAGGTCTGGTCAGATATAACTATAGGAATAAATAGATACTTATAAATGCTGAATACGATATATCTACATAAATAATACAAACTACACTCAAACATATTACATCAAGTCAGTAGCGTATTTGTGTGTGACTAAATAAAGTCACCAAACCTATTTGTGGCAGTTATCTTAGTTCTTACCCTATCTCTCGATCTGAGTGAGTAGTGGGCAGAAGCACTCGTAGATTCTAATCTACAAGCTACTAGCTTGTAAACCGCCGGGGTTATCCGGATAAAGCTGTGCAATAAATTTGTGACAAGCCGCTTATCTACGATCTTGAGGGTTGATATACCGGCTAAATTTAAGGCCTCGCTATAGGTAGAGCCAGGAAAGATAATTGCGAGCGCGCGTTTTTGTATTCTTTGTAGCAAATTTCCTACAATGTTACAAAGTTATCAATGTTACTTCGAAGCATCTCGTTCTTTAAAGAAACCTCCACTCTAACCAAGAAATAACTTAAACCACAGAAACGTTTGTTTGCCATCAAATTTGATTTCATTTTTCTGGAAAAAGCGTTTGCATTCGAAAGAAATGAATTTCAGAATCGCTCGTTTTGCCGTCATGTTGAATAATTGTGACAATGTTATGTTAATAATGTTATTATTAATACTATAACACAAATGTTATTAATTATTATCAATGTCACAACTGAATTATTCCAAACGGGGTAAAGCGGTCATCATCACCTTGTCCTTTTCCCTCTGAGGGAAATAGGGCCTTCGGAGTAAAGCGGTAAGCGATTCTTATTTCTTTCTTGCGTGATGCAAACACTTATTTAAACAAATTTGATTGACAACAGTATTTCCTACGGCTTAAAATTATTTTGAGTAGGAATAGAGATTCCCCTTAAAGGAAAAGAAGTAAGGAAAGTGCACTCTTCTGATAGTAATCTTCTGACAATTGAATGACAAGATTGTATTACCTATCAATAAAATACTAGTTAGCGACTTCTATGATTTTCTATAGATAATTACATAAGAAAACCCACACGACAGCTCCAACAAACTGTGCAAAATAACTGAAATGGAGCCATTGAAAAAGAGCATTCATCACCCTTAGAAAGCGTCTTTTAGGGAGACAAAACTAATGTCATTCAATTCAACTCAGTTGACCGAATTGTGAACACCAACTCGAACAATCGAAAGTCTTTGCTGCCTTTGGAGAACTTTAAGGAGAATGTACGCACGCGCATTTCAGACAAGATGACCTGAACGGAGATGTGGGTATCTGTGTTAACTTTACCTGACGAATTGCATGTAGTAGCATGTCTTTGTGTTTCTCATTTTAAAGGCTTCGCGGAAGCGCTACAAAGAAAGACCCCCCTGAACACAATTTAGGAATGGCACTTTCGATCTTAAGATCTTTAAAGGATTTTGACTGGTTCAATACTGTGAACAATGCAATTTAACCCATCCTGCAAGCAATCACCTTGGGCTCGCATGACAAAGCACTAAGGAATGACACCATGCAGCAGCGGGGAGATATTTTAATAATTACCCTCTAGCTTCAACAAAGCGAAGGTGTTAAAAATTAAATACTTTGCCTCTCCTCTTTCTGCTAAGTATAAAACTAATAAATGAATATTAGGACAAAATAAGAAAAAAAAGTAGAAAGATCATTATAAACAAAATGAAAAGGGGACAGCAACAGTTCCAAGCAGCAATGGGCTCCTTAATTAACTGTAATAATGTTTAACACAAGTCTTGAATGAACAGACAGGCCGCTCATGTCCACTAGAGTTCTAAGCCAAATAATTTTATTGTAACATTTGTGACAAAGTCTTTAACAGGCAGACATGATACATGATAAGTCCACCACAACACTGGGCTGTAGAACTACTAAAATCTGTAACAACTTAAGACCTTGAACACGAGGTAACATTCCCGACCTGCATGAGCACGGTAAATTAATCGCTTGAAATACATATTTTGTTCTCTTTTATGCCAACGTGCTAACAAGACAAGGGTAGGTGAGAATTTTAGATCAACAGTTGAAAATGTTGAGAATTATGAATTGTGCACAAGAAACAGTAAGAGAAGTCGCTATGTTTTCATTAACAGCAAAGATTTCAGGTATTGTGATTGGCCTATTTATGACCGTGGCAGAGGACTATCTCTTTTTCCTGCACTATTCTCTTTTGATGAACGCAGAAAAAATAAACCCATGGAGATAACGCAAACAGACTACAGTCTTTCAGACAAGAACGCACGTGAGGGTGTATTCCTTTGGAGGTATCCTGGCTATTCTCATTCCGGATTAGGAATAACAGAATACACGGAATATCAATTTGCAATTTGAAAACGGAATATGAAGGATGCATTTTAATGAGGTAGTCGCACTGAGCTTAGCTCTCCATTTATCGTCCTTTTGGTTCGTTCTCACCACTCCAAGTAATGTCAAAGAGAAATGGACTTTTCTTAACAGAGTTAACATCGTCCTAGAGTCATCCGAAACCAGAAACTATGAAATTAGGTAAAAACTTTGTATGGAAATCAACTCGTGGCGATTTTACAGCCAAGATGGCTGATCAAGGCGAGAATTACAACCAAAGTCAAAGTCAAGAGGTCAAGCGCTCCGTCTCTCTATACAGACGAGCTCCTAAAGAGCATGGATGGCAAGAAGATCTCTATCATAGTTCTCTTGGACATGTCAAAGGCCTTTGATAGCATTCAGCATGACCTGTTGCTAAAAAAACTTCACAAAGCGGGCTTTTCAGATGGTACACAAGCTTGGTTTAAGAGCTACCTATCCCAAAGAAATCAAGTAGTTAGAATCAAGAATGCCCTTTCTAAACCTCTTCCTTTGTCAGTTGGTGTTGCACAGGGTTCGACACTAGGACCAGTGCTTTTCACGCTCTCTATATAAACAATCTCATAAAGGTGCCGCATCAGTGTCAAGTGTTGGGTTACGTGGATGATACTAAGATTTTCCTCGCAGTAAACAAGGATCTCGCCGACATTACAAGCTGGTGTTGCATAAATTCACTACTCATAAACCTGGACAAGACTAAACTCCTTTTTGTCCGCGTTCCACAATTGTTAAGAAGTCTTCCACCTTTGCCGCCTATTATTCTTCTAGGAGACGAGATTAAACCGGTACCATTTACGAGAGATCTTGGAGTAATGATCGACTCATATCTCGATTATAACAAACACATCACTGAGTTAGCTTCTAGCTGTATCTTCAGGTTAAGCCGCATAAATAGAATGAAGCACCTACTTGACCGAAAGACCCTCATTTCATTAACGCTTTTGTACTCACTAAGTTGTTCTACTGTTCCACTGTATGGAGTAACACTTCCAAGCAGAACTTGAACAAGCTCCAGTCAGTCCAGAACTTTGCTTGTAGAATTATCCTAGGCCTCAGAAGAAAATATGACCATATTACAGGAGGCTTAAAGTCTTTAAAGTGGCTCAGTGTTAAAGACAAACTCCTCTTAAACATTTGCACTGTGGTTTAAATGTTTAAACAACCAAGTGCCAACCTATTTTTGTAATAAATTCGTCAGACGTTCTTCTGTTCATACTAGGAATACTAGACGTAATTCCGATTTAATCTTACCCAAATGTAGATTAGCCACCAGCCAAAGATCATTCGCTTTCCGAGCAGCAAAACTGTATAATGAATTGCCATCTACCATAAATAGGCCAATCATGTAAATTCAATCAAAAAGCGTTTGTATCATCATCTTTGTACATAGATTACCAAATAGACTAGTCTATTGCGTGTATATAGATTACTAAATTTTATTACTTGTTAGCCATATATCTTTTTTTAATCGGTTTGCCTTTAATTAATCTCTTATCCTTTTTATAAATTTTATGTCTTTCTACCTTTTATTTGTATTATGGCAGAATAGCCCTGTATAAGGGAGCCGTAATAAAGTATGTATGTAAGTACAAACGACTAAAAACACCAGCCCATTTGTGCATGTGCAAAACGAGGGCTAAAACTGAAAAAGAAATGGCCCAGAAATGGTACCTCTGGGCTTTGTGCTAGAACGTTGTACCGTCACAAACTCTGAATTAAAATTGTTACCGTCACGTTTATTTTGCTGTGGCCAATTATGCATGTTGACTGAAACACAAGAACTAAGTCCTTCACTTCTGCTAGTGGCAAGAGTAAAAGCACATAGCACATAGCAAACCATTTTCGGTATCAACTGTGAGATTAACTTACTTAGCAGGTTTGAAACAGCAAACGATTCTGAAATCTCCCAACGGCTAAACCTCCAGCCAAGGTGAACTCGCCGAATTCAGTTTATCATTAAACTGAAAGGTTAAACTAGACTTTACCAACGGGAATATGGTTGCATAAAAATTGAATTTACTACAGGTAATTTACCTCCAAAGGAAGATCGGCGTTGACACTTTTGCTCTGAAGAAGATGGTCCAACACTCAAAACGGATCCGAGCTTCACACACCCACCACCGCATCATCACCACGGTAGCCGCAGGCCAACGGAGAGTAAAGCTGTTCGCTAATCGCTTTTACTTCTTTTCGGTCTAGATTATTTGCAGTCCTGTTTAATAGATTATCTTAATATTGACAACAAAAATAGTTTATTTGCACCAAACGTAAATAGGTAGGATTGCCCCAGTTTCTAACTAAAAAGCTAATCTAGCTAGGAGGCATAGCAAAAAATTATGTGGTACAGAAAGGAAAAATTCTGAGTCAGGGAGGCACAAATTCAAGGATAAAAGACAAACAAGGAGTGACCACTCACCAGTGGCTCTGTTGGTTAAGCACCTTGGCTGCCATGAGGAAGATTGAGAGTTCCACTCCGGTGGGACCGAGAAATCAGGAGGAGAAAGGAGAAACTGCTGCCTTGTAATTACACCGGCAAATGGTTAAGACTTTCAAGTATTCCTGGATAACACAAAATGTTTGAATACACACTATTCGAGAAGAGTAGGAGATGGAGATCCTGGAGTTGCGACTCGCCTTTTGCGAGTGTATGGGTGGGTATAACAGGTCCACATCAGCTGAATAGCTGCCAAAGCTTCAACCTGCTCAAACCAACATGGACTGCTGGGCTGCTCGTACTCTTTCGTACGGTAATATTTCCGTAAAATGTCGAAATACACATTCTGAAGATCTTCTTTGCAGCTAAGGGTGCTCTTGAAAACCTTGTTCTTTTCAGTTAATGATTTGCTAATAAATATACGGTTCTGAGGATAAATAGACTCCTGGTTAAAAAGATGAGCAATAGCCCACACAAAGGGGCAGACTTATTTCCGGTTTACAACGGCCAGAAATAGTTTAAAATTGTGAAATGGACCACAGAGAGCCCAAGCTGTGTGTTGAGTTTTGAATTTTAAGAAATTTTTTGCAAAGTTTTAGTCAATACAAATCAGAAGGTTCAGTAAAAGAAATAAGCACTAGTGTTGCACTTACTTGTTTGTTGTCTCTTTGTGATCTTTCTTTGAACATCTGGTGCCATTCTGTCTACTGTTCTGTAAAACAAAATAGACTTTAATATTGCAACTATTAAAAATGACTGTTTTTAAAGCTGTGTTTTTGTCCTAACTCAATTCCGGTAAAAACGGCATCGTTATATAGAGTCTCATATGAAACGTGTTGACAACAGGATTTCGCAGACAAATCTGGCTGAAGGATAGGGCATTTAAACACTGCAATCTTTCAAAAAGTTAAAATGCCCAGGGGTAAATGTAGAAATATATCAAGACATGATTTTAAGAAAAAATGTTTCTACAATCAAATGGTTCAATAAAAGCTATCCTGTAAAGACAAGATGTCAGTCAGAGAGCTCAAATAAGCATTTATTCAACAATTTTTTCTGCACAAGCCTGACGCAAATAAATAGGTTTAGTGTGGTATAATTTTCAGTTGTTTGCAAAGTTTTTACATCTTAAAAGACTTTAACTCTGGATCTGTTTGTTATTAATCATTGCGCCGGGAGGTTTCCAGATCCTTCCTTTCATTAGGCTTTATTCTTTCACCTTTTTATATTTTTAAATAACATTTGATAGTTTAATAATTATTGTTATACAGTTTTAGATAACATTTTATAGTTTAAATTGTTATATATTTTATATTTATTTATATCTTATGGTCTGCGGCTCAAACTAACCTATGACTTCTTTTTAAAAAAAAATTAAAAAATAATAATAAATAATAATAATAATTTTCCTTCGGGGTGGGGTGGGGGGCAACCTCGTTTCCAGGGCTCTTCCCTCAGTTGGGGGCGGGGCAAAAAAAAAACGCCCCACCCCCAAATGAGGGAAGAGCCCTGGAAACGAGGTTGCAGTTAGGGAAGGAGGGGGAGGGGTATGATCATCAGGAGCCAGGCTCCCATTGATCATTCATTGCTAGCACGGTAATAGTGGTTACCGTGTTTGTCTAAACTAGAAGTCCTGCATCTAAAATACAAACAGCAGAGATAAACATTTTAAAAAATGCATTGTATATAACTTGCCGTTTCTTATGCTTCTCAAAATACATTCTCAAAAGTAACTGTTACATGTTCAGAGTTTCTTGATCCGAAATAAAGAGATCTGGGTACTAATACATTAACTTGAAAAACGATCTTAAACTAACAAGAAAGCATTGAAATTATTTTAAGATCGTTTTCATGTTAATATATTAGAACCCAGATCTTTTTATTTCATATCATAAGAAATTTTTTAAAATGTAACTGTTACTTTTGAATATATATAGAGAAGCATACCAAACATCATGTTAATATTATTATAATGCATTTTTAACAATGTTTATCTCCGCTGTTTGTATTTTTTTGTTAAGCTACGCTGGCCGAAGAACAAGAGTTTATACAAAACTGCATCAAAAGTAAGATGCAAACGGCAGTTACAATCACAGACAAGCCCATTGTTTGAAATTTTTGCATTCAATATACTGACATCCTCCGAAGTGAACATTTAATTCATTATGTTAAACTATAAATTAATGTGGCAAACAATGAGAAATAAGAGAATAAAATCCAGACTAATTGAAGTTACAAAGGATAAAACTTTTCACTGATAACATATTAATTTAGGATACCTAAGCTTTAAACCTCCAATCAACAGCGTCTCTTAACTCATTGGATGTCCAGAATTACCTTTTGCAAAAATGGTCCCATTCAACTAGTAACCAGTTTAAATAACATGATCTGCAATAGCAGATTTTTGATAACTTAAAATGACGAGTTTTCCCGGTCTTTTAGTGTTCGTTTTTGTCTTTCTAATGTAAAAATATTGACAGTCCCAACAACTACCCTCATACACTACCTTGGACATTTTGAGAACAGCTGTGCTTGTCCTTGTACGATAAAAAGGACTTGACACGATGGGTGCTTTGAAAAATAAACTTGAAGGTCAACACGGCGGGTCTAATCTGCAGGTCGCGGGTTTCAGGTCATTGTTTCACCAAAACAGAAAGTATCCTAAACATTCATAAAAGCTAACCTTAGGCCTATTGGTGAAACAATGACCTGCAACCCACGACCTGTGACCTGCGACCTGCAAATTAGACCCGCCGAGGTCAACGCACCATAAAATTTGTCAATGGAAAACTTCAGTTGTTTGAAAACGAATTAGCTTAAGTTTGTAAACTGTTTGCAGACAGCAACTTTCTAACTTCATAAAGTGAGGATGACAATGAAAACAATGACAAACAATGAAATGGGAATATTTTTACCTTATTTGATAGTAAAAACACAGCTATTAAGTCTTAACAGAAACCCATACGGGTTGAAACATGTAAGGCGCGTTCACAGCTTCCGAATATTCAGTGCGAACTGATTGGTTGAATGTTTCAGTTCTAAGTACCATATTTGGAAACCCCTTGCTCTTGTTGTTCCAAATATGGTACTTAGCAAATTGAATATTCAGAAGCTTGTTTCCCAGCACACAAGGGGCCGTTACACGTTTCAACTATTATGGGTTTCTGGTTTTAAGGATGGGGCCTACCAATTCAAAGATATTTGTGTGGTTTTTAAATATGCAGGAAAAAGCAGATCTCAAGAAGGGTTATCGAAATTCAAAAAGAATTTGGGGAAAACGCAAATTTTTCAAACATAATTAATCAACAATATTTGTAAAAAGCTTTTAATACAAAGCAATGTGTGGCGTTCTTTTCCAAATTGAAGCTGAATTTTCTCTGAAAAATGCACGGTTACACCTAAATTTCTTTTTTAGATACCAAGAGCACTTGCTTATGATGGTGGCATTTTATAAGAATATCAAGAAAAGGAATGAGATGGTCGATAGTTTTCTTCTATTCATGTTGTAGTGACAACTGTTGAAGTAGTGTTAAAACTGAAGAACTGTATTTTTCTATCGAACCAAAAAAAATTGTTCCCGCATTTGTTTGTCATCATTTCTGCATGTTACAATCCTCACTTTATGTACTTGGGAAGTTACTGTCTGCAAACGGTTTTACCTTATTTAGGTTTATAAAGCAAGTCTTGTGTTCATGGGTTTATTGACCTTTTTTGAACCACTCATCACAAGTATCGGCTTTCTGCACAAGGACAAACTCAAGTCTTTCTCAAATGTCTAAGGTGGTATACAAAGGCTTGTTGTTTGGACTGCCTAGCCTTTTGCACTGGAAGGACAAGACGAAGACTGCCGGGAAAAGTGAGCACTTTAAATTTTTAACAAATGCTTATCACAAATCTGCTCTTGCAGATCATTTGATTTCAACTGGTGACAAGTTGAATAGGGCCGTTTTGACATTTAAGCAAAACGTTGTTCTGACTGACATGCAATGTAAAAGTAAAGAGAAACTGTTGACTACAGATTTAATGCCAACCCTAAATCAATGTGGTAGCACTGAAAAGCTGTATCTTTAATAACATGAATTAGTCTTTATTTTCAGTTTTGTTTCCCGTTTTTTTTTCACATTAATTCATTTTTAATTATTAATTAGTTACTTATTAGAAGTTAACGTTCACTTGTGAGGAGGATGTCGAAGTATACGCAACATCAAGTCATAATTCCAAAGAATGCACTTGTTTATGTTTGACACCGCAGTTTCAGTCTTCTTTTTTTCAAGCTAACATAGCCCAAAACGAGTTTATTTAAGACATTAAAGTACTACTATCACAAATAGATAGGTCGTTGTTGCTTTTGTTGCACATGGGTAGTTTCCGCTGGTCTTCTTGCTCTGAGAGTTTGTCACCACTTTCTCTGCTCAGTTTGTGGTAAAGACATCTGCCAAGGTCTTCGACGAGAAAGTAGTCTCTTCTAGTAACATCTCGATTTCATGCACTTCTTTTATTTTCTTTAGAGTTCCTCTTCCCCGTCCGCATAGGCGATCTCTTTTACTTGTTGTTTACTTATTGCCGGGCCACTCTACGCCTTTTGTTCTACGTAGCTTTGTGGCTATTTCTCTGACAGCTACGAGCTCAGTTATCATTGTTTCGCTCTTCGTGTTCTTCTCATTCTTCTCATTCTTGTTTGTCTTGTTCGTCATTCTTCCTCATGTCATCCCGTGCTGTTCTCTTTCTTCGTAAGCGAGATGCATCACGTTGTTTGCCCGAATGCGCTTAAAGAGATCGCCTTTTCTTTTCAGTGGGTTTACTTGCATGAGCTTTGCCCGCCTACTGTTTCTTGGCAGCTAAGTCGCATTTGTAACCATAGTCTAGCACAGGCACTAGCAAGCAAATTTCCTTATGGTGCAACAACTGATGCTTGGTGACGGGCGAAATGGTGACAGTTGATATATCACACAGGTTTCTTGGCTGACCGTGAAAAATGTAAGAGGTTTTCAGCATTTTGTCATCTTCCTTTATATGATGACTTCAAAAATGTCTACAACACAGACGAAAGTAACTGCTTGGGTAAAGGCCTCTACAACTGGAAAAATGAGGATCTTGGGACAGTGTTATTTGGATGAGCCAAGTTGCCTTCAATTGTTTCGCCCAGTTGTCAGAGCCTCGATCTTTAGTTGTATCATTGTTGCATTTCCTTTAACTTGTTTCGATTTTTCAGCTTATAAACAACCTGCAGTTAAAAGTAAATTTGATTTGAAATCCTCCCTACGATCGTGAAGTAACCCCCAAACTTAGAACCAGCTTTTGTTCCCTTTGACACTTCATTTCCGTTTAAGGCATTTTGTCTTTCCCTTGGTAAAAAAAACAAAAGGAAGGCTCCCATTTCATTTCGCACCCATATTATGACGACAGGCCTCGACCAGTTAGAAAGTGAGAATATTTATATCACCTCAATAATTATACCAACAGAAGTTTTCCTGCAAATAAATTTCCTATAATATTACCAATTAAGTTATCGATGTTATTTCGAACTATCTTGTGCTTTCAAGGAACCAATAAAATTAATAACTTTAAACCACAGGATCTTTTGTTTTCCATCAAACTTGATTACATTTGTCTGGAAAAAAGCTTTTGCATCCGAACTAAATGAATTTCAGAATGGCTTGTTTTTGCATGACTTCAAATTGCACCAGTGCCACCATCTTGAATAGTTGTGACAATGTTAATAACATTATTATTAATACTATTACACTGACGTTATTAAATTAAATTAAGTATTATTAATGTCACAACTGAATTACTCCAGACGGAGTAAAGCACTAAGCGAATTCTTTTTTCCTGATGCAAACACTTACAAATCAAGTTTGATTGAAAACAGTGTTTCACGGTTTAAAATTATTTTTAGTAGGAATGGAGATTCCCCTTTAAGTGCTACTATGACCAAAAAAAACCAATTTTTATTTTTCTTTGGATTTCAAAACTATTTTAACCAAACAGTAACTGATCGAAGTTGTAAGCCTTGATTTCAAAAAGACACCTGATGATTTAACTGGAATTTTCCTGTTTAATGGTCCCCATTACTAACTTTAAATCTTGAGAGAGCTGGATTGAGGAGAAAATGACTTTGAAGGCTCAACAGTTGAAGAATGCAATGCGTGTGAACGGGGCTGATATGCAGTTCAGGAGTTTCGGGCTTTTAGAGTTTAAACTCATGTTTTGCAGATATAATAAGGGCGCTTTTTATAGCGCATATTTTGAGAGTTGTCTTTTATATCAATATATTTGCTGGTAACAGAGGTTCACATTTAATTTTTATTGACAGTTGTAAATATCATATGTCATTTATTTATACATGTTCGTATTTTGAACGAGTTTCCAGCTCCTTGATGTAACATGTGAAAATAAAGCATTGATTGTTATGTTTTGAATTTAGAGAGCTTGTAAGGCAAATTTTAGTCAACACAAATCATTAGGTTTACTAACAGAAATAAGCACTAATGTTGCACTAACTTGACTGTTGTCTCTTTTTGATCTTATCTTTCTTTGGTCATCTGGTGCCATTTTGTCCACTATTTCACAAGATATCCTTAACCAAAGACCAATCTCTAGAACAGAAAAAAAGAACAACTTTAAAACAGTACACCCGTCTCTAAGCTTTAAGGATAATGCTATTAAATACAACATTTTCTTGAGAAATACACCCATCTCTATTGACTTGAATTAGCCAATAAGTAACCAGGTAAAAAAGTCTTTCTCCAGTCACCTCAATCCCTCATCTTTTGACTCAGGCCTTGTTCGCCCACATAGGTATCTATGTGCACGTCTTATTTATCGCTAGGTACAACACAACGTGCCGTTTTGCAGTTTCATGAATTACCGTGATCGCACATCTTCTCGTTCAAGATTTTAAGTTGTATACAAATGTAAATACAGGAAAAAACTCTTGTTGTTAACACACAGAAGAAAATTCAAGTTCCAGTCATTTTTTATAGTTGCCATATTAAAGTTGGGGTTTTTTGCTAACTCAAGTCCGGTAAAAACGGCATTGTTATATAGAGTCACGAAACACACTTTTTAAGTTCATTAAGTGAGGATGGTTACCCCTTATTTCCTTTTGGATAAAGAACACTTGTTAAGTTCTGCTTTCTTCAAATAGCTTTAAACCACCCATGGGAAACCAGAGTATCTAGAGAGAAGTGCAAAACGTATGCGCAATGGTAATAATTGTAGGCACCGTCCTTCACATTACCTCAACAGTTTTCATGATAACATCCTATTCACCATAGATTTCGAAGGAAACCATCACATTAATTCCTTTCCCTCATATTCTTATCAAACGCCACCAAACGTTTTAGACATCCAAGACTTCTACTGGCCTATGCTACACTAAATGGGACTTTACAACTCGACAACACAAGTTAAATCTAATTCATAGTCTCACTTTTCGTTGTTTTCTCATTTATTCGTCACTTTTTGAACAAAGGAATTTGCTATGACCTCAAAACAGTTTCCCATGCAAAAGGTGTTGTCAATTTACGTCAATCGTGACAACAAATTAAACTCCATGACCCAATAGCCATAGCCTGTGAATGCAGACATTCCTGGCGGACGTTTCTCTCCCCTGAAAAAGAAACTACCGCCGGAGATACGCCTGCATTCGCAGGCTAAATAGGCACTGTCCACAGAAAAGAAGATAAGCTCTCTCAGTTTTGCCGTATTTATTTATTCAGGTTTATAAAGCAAATTCCTAAAGCAGGGAAGCAAACTTAAGAGAACTTCTTTTCTGGGGACACTGGTTTTTGGGCCATGGGCTTTAATTTGTTGTCTATTTAAAACATCATTGATGTTGTAAATTGACAACACCTTTTGCGTGGGTAACCGTTTTGAGATACGATAGCAATTCCTCAGTTCATTACGTGACGAACAAATGTGGAAACATCTAATCGATGGTTTTCACAGTGACGTCATCATATTCTAAAATCAAAATCGCACGGTGTTTTGAATTTTTATCTATAGGAGGTTGAAGATGACCTTGAAATTAATCTTTTTGCAAATTTTCACTTCCATGACGTCTTTCGTTTCGAAAATACAGCATTTTGAATTTCCGAATTGTCACTTTGCGTGACACGGTGATACAAAGTTATTTGGTTGAAAAAAATATCGATGCCTATAATCTCAGCAGTCTGAGCTTTTCAAGTACATTAGGAGATGTGCTCATACACGAGTATTTTATTTCATGAGTGAAAAGTAAGCGTTGTTGTCATCGCTAAGTGAAATTCCAAATGTTCGTGTTGATTTCTGGCCGCCATATTGGTGCACCAACATTGGCGGCTCCAGACAAAACTCAAAACTTGTGTGAAACGCTTCGACAAATAACTCATAAGCGATGTACAGCACAGACTTGAGAATGGGTGAGGTAATCTGTGAATTTGTCGCCTACAACATTCCAATTTTTTTGCCATATTTCATTGGACTTTTTCGATTGTATTTTTTTGTTGCGTGACAGTGAAAACGATCTATATGGTACGAGTACAAATTAGATTAACGTAACAGTTGTGTTTTCGTGTTGAAAAGGAATCCCATTTAGTAAAAAACAGTGGAAGTCATTTTTCGATAAAATGGTAAGTGCCGAAAAAGTAGGATGGTGATGTTTGATAAGAACATCAAGAAAAGGAATGTGATGGTTTTCTTCGATACATTCCGCAACGGTGATTTAATGTTATCGTGACATCTGTTGAGGTAGTGTTAAAACCATTCTCGTTACCAGAGCCTTGGATCGACTTCGTCAATTAAGAGAAGAGCTCTGGGGTCGCGATTGCGTTAAACTTTTTCTACCGAACCAGGTAAAAATATTGCCCATTTCATTGTTCCCGCATTTGTTTGTCATAGTTCCAGTTACAATCCTCACTTCATGAACTTATCGCAAGCTGCTGTCTACAAACGGTTTTGCCATATTTAGGTTTACAAAGCAAATTTGTTGCTAAATAACTGAAGTCTTGCGTTTATGGGTGCGTTGACCTTCGAGTTATTTTTTAAACCACTCATCGCGTCAAGCCCCAAGTTCCGGCACAAGGACAAACTCAGTCTTCCTCAAATATCCAAGGTAGTATATAAAGGCTTGTTGTTACGACCGTCTAACTTTTACGCTGTAAAGACAAAACGAGGACTGCAAGACAGCCGAGAAAACTGAACACTTTAAATCTATCACAAATCTCTGGGGGGAGGGTGCAGGGGGTGCGCACCCCCCTCTATGAGATGACCTGTGGCTTTCAAATACAACTGGTATTCTGGAAGAAGAATATTAAATGTCATTAATCAGCCACCCAATTCCTTAGTGGTGCACCCCCTCCTAAGAAAAATCCTCGATCCGCCCATGAATCTGCTCTTGCGGATCATGTGATTTTTAACTGGTCACAAGTTGAATGGGACCATTTTGACATTTAAGCAAAAGGTTGTTCTCACAAGAAATGTAAAAGTAAAGAGACACTCTTGATGAAAAATTTAAAGCCAACCCTAAATCATAATATGTTAGCAGTGAAAATCTGTATCTTTACTAACTTGAATAAGTCTTTTTTCTCAGTTTTATTTTCCGTTTTTTGTCACATAGATTGTTTTTAAATTATTAATAGTTTATTACAAGTTAACGGTCAACTGCGAGGAGGATGTCGTAGAATACGGAACGTGAAGTTAATTCCGAACAATGCGCTTTTTTATGATTTGACACCGCAGTTTGCGTCTTTTTTAAAGCTAAGATGGCCCAAATACATTTTATTTACGACATTGAAGTATTATGGAAAGGTTGTTGTTGTTGTTGTTGTTTTTGTTGGACATGGGTAGTCATTCGCTGGTCTTTTCGCTGTGAGGGAGTTTCACCATTTCTTCGTTGCTTAGTTTGCAGACATTTGCCGAGGTCGTCTTCTTTTATTTGTTTTACAGTGTTTTTGTTGTGTAGATAATGTCCCGGGAAGAATTCTTCCTCCCCGTCGGCGTCGCAAATTTCCCTTTCGTAAACGGCCGTTGCCATTTCTCAGAACGGTCGTTGCTATTTAAAACGGTCGATGCCATTTATAACGGTCGACTACACACTTCACTTCAAAGAAAATTAAAAGAAACAAACTAAGAAAAAATATTAACAAAAATTAAGACAAAAAAGGAAAAAAAAAACATTTATAAAAGAAAAACTGGAGGAAAAAAATGAGTCCGAAAATTTCAAGACTCGAACTCGGGTTCTTGGCCCTCACCCTAACCCGAACCCTAACTCGTATGACCAGCGAGACACAACTCCCAGTAACCGCAACCTTTTGAGTTCTTAGACCAAATGAGTGTAATTCAGAGCTAAAAAATGGCATCGACCGTTTCAAATGGCAACGACCGTTTACGAAAAGGAAATAAGCGTCGGCGTCCACGATGTCTTTTACTTGTTGTTTGCTTCTTTGCCGGGCCACTTTGCGCCCTTTTGTCGATGTTGCTTTGCGGCTACTTCTCTGACAGCTACGAGCTGGGTTTTCGTTGTTTCGCTCTTCATCTCCTTCTAATTCTTTTTTTTTTCGTGTTTGTCTTGTTCGTCTTCTTCCTCATGTCGTCCCGTGGTGTTCTCTTTCTTCGAAAACGAGATGCATTACGTCGTTTTTCTAAATGCGCTTGTAGAGATCGTGTTCTTTTCAGTGAGTTTCCTTGCAGGAGTTTTGCCCGACCACCAACCGCGCAAGGAGTCAAGGACAGTTTCGTAGCCGCTAACTCGCAGTTGTAACTACAGTCTAGCACAAGCACTACATGTAGCAAGCAAATTTCCTTATGGTCCAACTAGTATGGATGCTTGGCGACGGGCGAAATGGTGACCCATGATACATCACACGGGTCTCTTGGCTGGCCGTGAAAAATATAAGCGGTGTTCAAAGTTTGTCGTCTTCCTCGATATGATAATGTAAAAAAAGTCTACAACATAGACGAAAGTAACTGATTTCGGCTATTAAATGCCTTGAAAGACTTTTGGGTGAAAGCCTCTACATCGGGACGAATGAGGGTCTTGGGACAGTGTTATTTGGGTGAGCCAAGTTGGCTTCAATTGTTTCGCCCAGTTGAGCGACTTAAGTCGTATCATAAATTGCATTTTGTTTAACTTGTTTCGATTTTTCGGTTTATAAACAACCCGCAGTTAGAAGTTAATTTGATTCGAAATCCTCCCTACGATCGTGAAGTATCCCCTTAACTTAGAGCCAGCATTGTTCCCCTTTAAACTTCATTTTTGTTAAAGGCGTTTTATCTTTCCCTTGGTAAAAGAAATAGGGAGGCTCCCATTTCATGTAGCGCCCATACTACAATCAGCATAGCCACATGACAAACCACGACCAGTTAGAAAGCGAGAATATTTATTATCACTCAAATTGTACCAAAAGAAGTTTTCCTACAAACAAATATCCCATCATATTACCAAGATACCAACGTTATTTTGAAGCATCTTGTTCTTTAAAGGAACCTCCACTCTAACCAAGAAATAACTTAAAACCACAGAAACTTTTGTTTACCATCAGATTCTTCCGGATAAGAGCCATTGCATCCGAACTAAATAAGTTTCACCAGAAACCCATAATTATGGGTTTCTGGTTTCACTGAGAATCGCTTCTCTTTTACTTCAAATTGCCCGGGCACCACCATCTTGAATTATTGTGTAAATGTTACTAATGTTATTGTTAATACTATTACACTGATGTTATTAATTAATGTTACAACTGAATTAATCCAGACAAAGTGAAGTGATAAACGATTCTTATATTCTTTTTTTCCTGATGCAAACAATTAATGAACAAGTTTAAGTGAAACAGTATTCACATGGCTTAAGAATTATTTTTAGTAGGAATGGAGATTCCCTTAACTGAGGAAAAGCAGAGGAAGCAATAAGGAAAAGTACACTCTGATAGTAATCTCCCGACACCGATTGTATTACGCAACAATAAAATAATAATAGCGACTTCTATAGATTATTATTTATAATATTCGAATGGCCTTACTTTGAAAAGAGCATTCAGCACCCTTGACAAGCGTCTTTAGGAAGACAAAACTTACTTAGTTGACCGAATTGTGAACTCCAACTCGAACAATTGTAAGCCATTGCTGCCTTTGTAGAACTTTGCATGAAGAGTGAGTACGTACGCGCGCGCATTTCAGACAAGATCACCCGGCTGCATGGAGATTTTAAGATGCGGGTATCTGTGTTATAGCTGTGTTATTAATTTTTCCTGATAAATTGTAATAGCATGTGTTTGTGTTTCTGATTTTAACGGCTTCGCGGAAGTGGAACATAAAAAGACCCAACTGCACACAACTTAGGAATGGTACTTTCGATCTAAAGATCTTTAACGGATTTTGACTGGTTCAATACTGTGAACAATACAATTTTAACCCAACCTGCGAGCAATCACCTTGGTCTCGCATGACAAAGCACTAAGGAATAACACCACGCGGCGGCCGGGAGATATTTTATTTACATTCTAGCTTCAAAGAATTGCCCACCAACAAGATTTCACAATGAAAACCGACGTCATTACAATGACAACTCATCTCTGTTTAATTCAGAGCGTTCGGTTTTATGCAGTGAACCACGAAGCATTCCCAGAAAACTTATGAGTTTTCGAGTATGGAACAGCGCGAAAACGGCTTAACAGCGGCTGTTCAAAAAAATGCAGGACGAGTATAAATAAAGAAATCTCGATTTTTCACGGCTACAACCTAAATGGAAGACGTCATGTCGCAGATTAGGAAGCGGGCTCCTTCGTCGACGCCCGCAACAAGGCTGGCCAAGTTATTCGCATTGCCGAAATGTAGTATTTACTTGGGGGGAGATAACTTCCTTATAGTGCCCAGAGTAAATACCACTAGATATGATCTTCATTCCTTGTCGTAATACGGTAGTAAGTTATGGAATTCTCTTGCAAACGATACTAGAACAATCCAGGAATATGGAAATTTAAAAATGAAATTTGATACCGACTGCTGCACCTTTTGTGGCAGCTGATTTTTCATCTCCAACTTGTGTCATTATTATATCAAGCAATAATTGCATAATTTCATTTTATTTT
Source organism: Montipora foliosa (assembly GCF_036669935.1). NCBI lineage: Eukaryota > Metazoa > Cnidaria > Anthozoa > Scleractinia > Acroporidae > Montipora > Montipora foliosa. The sequence goes on along the minus strand of NC_090878.1, from coordinate 6,355,299 downwards.
AGGATTTCAAGTTTTTATTGGTAACTTGGGGATACAAGCATGTATTTGCTGCCTTAAATTCGAGTGCAAAAAGAAGTTTATTGTATTAAAATATCTTCATGTACTTCGGGTTGGAAGAAACAGGGGCCACGTCAAAATTCCAATAATAAGGTTAAGTTAACATGGAAGTTTCCAGAAAGCGGTTTTCTGAACATCAAAACGTGGTCAGCTCCAAACGAGAAAGAACATTAATTCTCCAAAAGTTTGAACTTGTTCTTCGGAGAAACTGCAGAATACAGGTCCACATTCGAGACCTATGGAACAACTAACTCGTTTGCCTCGGCAGTGGATATGAGATGAAAGAACGGGTCATATAAATATCGTGGTCTGTTATTCTTGTGGCTCGTTTCTCTCGGCAGGGGATGGCAAACAAGCCAAACTAGCCGGCTCGTCAAAAGAGTCTCTACGTGTGGCCCTAAATTCTGCAGTTTAGCCCCATTTGAAAATTCTTACCGTCGAGTCAATCCTGCCATGAACGGCACCATGTCCTCCAACCAAAGTTAACTCGTCCCTACACTGGATGCAATTCAGAACGCCTTGTTACTGCAATTGGAGATAAGAATGGGTGTGGATAAAAAATATCATCATACGCGGCTCCTGCTTGAACGTATCATTTCAGCATAAACGTGTCAAAAAAGAAAAACACTTTTTCATTGGTTCAACTTGTCCCAGAGGTACAAAGGAATCCTTAATTACGCACAACGTCCAAACTAAGGTGACAAAAAACAAGTTGACTCTTTTGGGAACGAATTGAATGAATTGTAAAACAATCAAAAGAAGAAAAATGTTATTTTGCATTCTGTCAGCACTGACCAGAAGAAATACTTCAAGAAATAAACGTTTTAAAACCCCGTGTATTCTTCATTTTGAGAATTGTGATAAATAAAAGGATACGTCAAAACGGAAAAGTGTTTCAAAAATCATTAATAATTCATGAGCCAAACAGCCTATCAAAACACCGATAAAACGTCATGTGTATGAGCTTTAAATCCTGACAAAACACTCCTCGTTAGTATTCTTTATGTAAAGAATGCTAAAGAATAGCTTGTATCTCTTGTATGCTAATATTCACCTCTCACAATTTGAACCACTGTTTTGAGTCCAGAGGGACACGCTCTTTGTGGAATGTTTTTGGAGCCGTTCAAAAAACTCGCAGCACGTGTTTTATCGGGTCTAAAAACACTCGGCTACGCCTCGTGCTGCTCCTTTTAACAAAACAAAACGAACGTAACAATAGCTAATCAGAAATACCCAATAAGGATAACAATGCTTCTCTTTGTCTTCCGCCATTTTCGTCCGGAATATGAAAGTAAAACCCAACTTTAAAACACTTCAACTCTGCTCATTTCACAAAAACTATATCAGACTATTTAAACATGCAAGATTCATATCTCGATTAAATATTGAAGCGTTGGATTGTTTATAAAGGAAACAGAATTGGAGGCGCCCCAGCGAACTTCAAGACAGGAAACACTAGTATACAAATAAACTTTTAAGTTTGTTAAAACAAATAAAACATTGCTGTGAACAACAACTTTACAAGAAAACTAGTTTATTTGCACCACACATAAATAGAGATTCAAGAAGTAAGAAACTGGACTTCAGTAAGGTACAATGCCCCCTAGAAAATAACGAGAAAGCTAATCTAGCGAGGAGGCAGAATAAAGAATTATGCACTAGGAGTAATCATTAATTATGAAGTGCGTTCGTGGGGACAAAATTTGAGGTCTGGTATATGTGAGGGAGTATATGATGTTTCCGTCCCAGTAAATATCCTAATTCGAACGTGAGTATAATGCCTTACTTACAAATCAATACATACGTAAATCCTGAGAAACTAGGCGTTTGGAATCCTACATGAAAACCAAGTAGAAGAAAGGACCAGAAAGGACTAGTTCCCACGATGTAATACGTTGGCTGTGCATGCAACATATTAACAGTATATTTGCACGTTTGGTTAAGCAACAGAAGCAACAATACTTCCTATTCGTATCAGGCGATTAACTGATCTACTAATAAAGTTTTAGTTGGATAGGTCACGTTAACTAAGTGTCACGCTTTCCTTAACTTACTGCACCTCTAGTTAAAGTTTCAAGTTTATTCAAACTCATTTATTACAAGCTTCAAGTTTGTTCAAGCTTAATTATTACAAGTTTATTACAAAGTTTGGAACATAAAAAATATGATGTACCACTGCTCGCAGTTAGCTACAGCTATTCGAGGCGAGCAGTAGTTCGACGCATAGAATTAAATACAGTGCATGAAAATAACTTACTAAGTATGAAGTACGAATCAGATATTGAAACCAAAAAGTAAAGAAGGGGAAAATAAAATAGTAATAATAATTGAATATTGACCAGTATAGCATTTGGGAAAAAAAAACACAAAACAAAACAAAATTCATAGGAAAGTCCACGAGGCAGTCTTTACATATCCGCTTTACGATGCTCAGACTTGCTTGGGCTCCTACGACCCACGAGGTGCGCGATGATTGTGAGAAATTGCGCAGCTGACGTATGACGTCATTCAAAATGGAGCGGAAAATGTAGAATCTCAAAAAAGGTCAACTTTGAAACCACAGGACACCCAAGATTATGAACTGCGTTCTAACTGCGTTCTCCTTTGTCGAACGCAATAAATAAGGGAAAAAAAGTCGATTCACGGAGGCACAATTATGACTGAGGATAACAGACAGGCAAACACAAAAAACAGCAACAACAAATGCATAGAGACGACGTCACTTGAGATCAAGTAAAATTAATATGACATAATGATAGACTTTTTAAAGGAACACTTAAATTTGTAAAAGCAAAGTTTTTTTAAGACTCCTCAATATTATTCCAAAAAATAGGCTCCTTGAAACGAATGTCGAATTTCCCATAGTTTGACCCGCAGAAGGAATGCGAAGCCAGTCTAGTTTTATACTTGTGCCAACGGACGGACAGTGTCACGCTATTTTAGACAAACTTCAAAACACTAAAAGAAATCCTTGCATCAATGAAAACCAAAAAATAATGCTGTAGTTTTGTTGCCAATGATCATTGAAGTGCACTGAACCTATTTTTCGTTGTTTGCAGCCAAGGATGGAAAAGATGGAAATGGATTGAAACTTGAAAAAACTGGCCATTTTTTTCAAGTTTGGAGACAGCGTCTTCAGAGAGACAACAAAAATTTAAGTGCGAATAGCTCTTTGTGGCATAAATATATTTCATATCTTGTCAGTGGGTCGTTAGGAATGTTGTATGTGTGAGCTAAAGTACTAATTTAGATTCTTACCCGTTTTTGACCTAAAAACAGCAAATTAAGCCTGACAGTGCCCCTTTAATCTTAGGTTTGAAAAATACAACTTTAATTACTTCAGTTTAAGGGGAAAAAGAGCTGACTTCTCTGAGTGAAGTTGCCGATGCTTTTCATGGTACTTATTTAACGTGATTCCCTAGAAATAGGAACTTGTCACAGATTTCTGATGAAACTTCACACTGTTAAAAATGACAAAAATGTAATAAAAAGGGGGGTCAAGCTCATTCCCATGGTACGACACTGACAAATGCGGCCATTTAACCCACTTTGACAATTGCAGCCCAACCGCAACGTTGGACAAATTTATTCGATTTTATAAACGCAATCTATGATATAATGTGTAGCCTGGTGTCATTCTATGGTTAATTCACTTATGTACCTGAATAAATGTATTTGAATGGCTTTGGGAGTACTTATCACTCCAAAACAGATTTAACTTGTATGTGGTCTGTTCAACTAGTAATGGCTCCTTCCATACAATTTTATGAAATAATTTTGCCAAAAAACTGGCCATAGATTTTTGTTGATTTTTTTACTACTACATTCTCAACAAAAATATGAAATAAAATATGGGGGCCCCTGTACTCGTTCAGGAGAAAATAGCGATTCCTTGATGGATTGAGCTTGGTATCAATGAAAATCCACCATTTTGTCAATGTGCGCGCGCCAATGAAGCAAGAAATCATGCACAGTAGGGTTGCGCAATGCAAAACCAAGGAATCACCTTAAACCACTGTTTGGGTATTCAAAGCAGTTCTTCAATTAACACTAGAGAAAGCAATAACTTCTACACTTCAAAGCTTCTTGACAAAGAATGGGCTTCAAAAGGTATGGATTCTCACTGATTTACTCACCTGTGCCACAAAACTTGAAAGGATACAGAGATGCGCTGAGTGAGACATCTGGGTATTTCTGCACTTGTTTCCAGACTCTACACATTTTTCCGAGATGACAGCACATTAAGGTGGCTTTAATTTTCTCATCACTAAAATTCCACATTTCCAGCCCCCTGCATGGATTATCCCGTTGACAACTCAGTAGTTGCCTGACTTGTGAGATTCCCCCCCCCCCCCCAAGAAATCTTTCATCAAACAATGTCAAGGATTTTCCCAAAATCCCATCAATGTCATTGTATTTCCCCACATATACTCCACGGGGAAGCCAATGATAGGTGCATTAGTACTCAAATTAAAAGACACGTCCAAAATTTCAGAAGTTTCAAGAAACGGGGGAACAAATTTTAAAAAGCCACAGGTCATTCATTACCAAAATAGCATTTTTATTAAAGCAAAAGGAACGAGCATTTAAAAAGGCAAAGTTCCGGCATAGATCACATTCGACAGCACGAGTCACAATTTATTATGGCTGACAGGTTTGAAACAAATAGGACATTTCGGGATCATTAACCAATTGACACCTGACACCTCAAACGCCCTAGGATGCTCCAAGCTGAGGAGTAAAACCGTCTGGTGTTAAAAAATCTGTTTAATCTCACTCCCAGGGGTCACTGTGTTAATAGAGAGGACTGCTTAAAGGAGAAACTATGAAATAAAATATGTTTAAAAGGTACAATACTAATCAGCTTAAGGAGGGTGCCTCCTAATTCAAAGGTGTTTTTTCCTGTTTTACTGAACATGCGGGAAAAGCAGATCGTAACAAGTGTTATTAAAATCCAAAAAGAAAATTTGGGGTAACCACACATTTTTCAAAGATAATTAATCAACAATATTTGTAAAAAGCTTTAAAATACAAAGTAATGTATGGCATTCTTTTCCAAATTGAAGCTTAATTATCTCTGAAAAATGCATGGTTACCACCAGTTTTCTTTTTGGATACCAAGAGCACTTGCTAAGTTCTGCTTTCTCTACATAGTTTTGAACCGGGCAAAAATATCCCTGTATGATATGCACGACCCATAGGAAATCTGAGTAAATCAAGATGTGCAGAACGTATGCGCAATAACAATAGTAGGCACCGTCCCAGGTACAAAACACAGGTCACAGGTCACAGGTCACAGGTCACTGTTTACCAATACAGAAAGTATCCCAAACATTCATAAAAGCTAACCTTAGGCCTAAAACTTTTGTTTAGGCCTAATTAGGCCTAAGGTTAGCTTTTATGAATGTTTAGGATACTTTCTGTACTGGTAAAACAATGACCTGTGACCTGTGACCTGTGCCCTGTGACCTGCGTTTTGCACCTGCCGGTCCTTAACTACCTCGTGAGATTGCAGGAACGATCTTGAAAGTTGTTTTAAGATCTTGCTAGAATCTCAGAAGATCCTCCAAGGATCTTACAAGACCTTATAAGAACCTTGTGACAAGATCTTGTAAGGTTCTTGTAAGATTCTCAATTAAGAATCCTAATAAGAAACTTGCTAAGAAACTTAATACTAAGATCTTAATAAGATCTTCACCTGGGCTGTGCATCCTGCTGTGTGTGACTTGCTGGTTGCTGCTTGAGACGTACAAGTACTTGATCCGATTGCTGGGCTGCTCCTAGGAAAATATTTCCATGGAATGTCCACATACATTAAACTGATATTCAAGGTATCTTGAAAAGGCCTTGAAAAGGTTTTTGTTCGTTTCAGTTAACGATTCGCTAATAAATGTAGGGTTCTCCGCAAGGAGACCAAAGTTATTGAGGTTTTTCGAGTATTCACGTTACGTGCCAAGGAAGGGCTCTGTACACTTCATCCCTCGTACTTCGCAATAATGCATGAGCGGTGGGAAATTCGAAATATATGTCTTGGGTTAGATTCGATGATTCGTAGATATATCCGCAGCAGTGATCTCCACACCTACTTGGCTCGCGACTTTGCAGACCAGATCTGAAGTATCTTCCTTTCAGCCAAAATTCGAGACATTCGCGGCGGCCATATTGCTCCAGGTCGTTCAGCCAAACGTGTTTGTCTTTAACAGATCTTCTTAATACACAAATCTCGGCTTTAAGACCACTGTTCTCAGAAGAAAGTTCCTTACTTTTAAAGTATTGTTCTTTGAATGTTTTGAGTGGACTCTCATGTCGTGCATTTAAGAAATTAAGTGAACTTTGCAAAGAAGTCAGCTTCTTGTCGAGTATTTCCTCCAAAATCTCTGGAATAAGCGATGTAATTATCTCTAACAAGGACCAAAGAGAAAAGTACAACCGAGACAAATCAGTAAATAACAACACTACAAAACGAAAGAAGGCCTGCAACGGACTAGAAATCCAAAGGACACGGAGCCCACCATAGGACGTCCGACGACGTCCGACCCAGGCATCCGACCTCCATTTTTTGGCTGAGAGTGCAGGGTGTGCCCACCCCCCGGGGCTTGAGACACGAATTCAAATTCGAACGAGGGGAAAAAAAACCTCCCCCGTTCTTCTTCGAATTCGTGTCTCTCCGCGTCCAAATGTGAACTGAGCCACGAACATGTGGGCACCAAATAGGTAAAAGCAAAATTTAAATAGTGATTTGTTATTTCGGGTAGCAACACAAAAAGGGGCTGACCTACTTCCGGAACTTACTTACTCACTTCCAGGTACTCAGTGAGCCACATAGTTAATATTGTTATTTCCGGTAAACAACGCAAAAAGGGGCAGGTTTATTTCCGGTTAACAACGGCCAGAAGTAGGTCAGAACTATGGAATGGCATAAAATGAAAGTTATAAAGATACATGGCGAATTTCAGTCAGGGTTCTGAGAGAAATCCTTTTAAAAGGAAAGTGGCGATTACATGTAGAAGGTTTCACCCGGGCAAACCGGCTGAAAAATCCATGTAATGGCTATCATGTTTTTCAGCCCATGCTGAACGTTAATTTTCCCATGGAAATTGCGTTTTGTGTCCGTGCGGAATTTGAGCATGTAATCGGAACCAAATTTCAACCCGGTGGGCGGAGCTAAATTTCATCCCGGGCTGAAACTCACTATCCTATCAGGCTCTTAGGGGGTATTTACATGAGACAGGGACGAACTCAGACCGGTATGAGATTTTTGCAGCCGTTCACATGAAACCAGGACGAAATGCCTAGTGGGGGCCTTCCAGGGGGGAGGGGGAGGAGCTACAAGGTAGCTTATTGGTAGAGCGGCGGTGATCTAACCCGAAGGTCGTAGGTTCAATTCCCACCCTGGTCAGAGTTTTCTCTGTCCTTGTGTGGGCCCATAGACCCTTTGCATAAATGGCGCCCAAATTTGGTTCACATAGGGTTGAAAACTAGCACTTCACATTACAGTCTAATCAGTTAAGTCTGTTCATTTTACAGTATAGTTTGCTCAGCTGGCAAGCCTTTCAATGAAAGCTGGCTGAAATGAATATAAGTTTAAAGTACAGAATATAGACGAATGAGAGAAGTGACCCGGAAGTGGCTTTAATTGAAAAATAAAGGTGGCTCCAAAGGGATTCGCACGCATGACAATAAAGCGATAATGGCCTTAAATCGCTCAGCAAAGTCCGAGGATCACTCAGTTCTCTCAATTGTTTTTATTCCGCACTTCAAATATACATTCATCTCATTTATCGAGTCCTTCACGGGAAAAAAATTGACCTGTTCCCAACTGCATGGCTTCATACTTCATTTGGTAGAGCATTGTATCGGCATTGCGGAGGTCGTGGGTTCGAATCCACGGTTGGAGCCTCCGGAGTGTTTTTAAGGTTTTTTTTTAACAAAGCAACAATTGCTAAATTTTCGAGCTAAGTGTGAGCCGAGATCACGTCTTTTATTCGTCATAAATTGTAAATATTTCCTCGAAAATTTGTGCATTTTGTTGTTCTCTTCCTCAATACCTAATCGTTTGTGGCATCAGCTGGCAAAACACAAGGCCACTGTAAAGGCGCGTTTACACGACAGAGGAAATGGTGACACCTAATCTCGTACCCAGATCTCACTCTGTCACTGGAAATGTGAGATCTGGTAAAGTTCGACAGTACACCATTTTTCATTGGCTACTAAAAAAAGGTTGCGGCAATGCAATCTACGCTCCGTTTGGCTAATTTCGCGGGGCACTTAATGAAGGTTTGGTTTTCGCAAGCTCATGTGCTGTTTTGAATAAATGTCAGTTGTGCGCAGGAAAGTTTTGTTTTTTCCAACGCCGGAAAAGCTTTACAGTTGAGGAAAATCATTTTAAAAATTTGCGACGTTTGTGTAAATGGTACCGACGAAAGCACCACGTACCCTGCCACTCGAATAAAATTCTGCGTAGCTTGCTACGCGGTACGCAGAAACTAATAAATTCAAGTTGAAGTATGTAATTTATTCAAAACAGTGTTTCTCGTTCTTAAAGCGTGACTCGAGAATTAAGTAGTGATCAATTGTGAATTTTACGGTTAGATTAACTACATTTTTCACGAGATCGTGTCAAGAAAATAGCACTCGTTGCAGTGATTAGGTCTAAGCACTCTTTAACATTTTCGCTTTCAATTTACGGTTTGGCTAACTACACTTTTCACAAGATTGTGTGAAGAGAATAGCAATCGTTTACTGATTAAGCCAAAGCGTTAGTTTCAGTGATTAGGCCTAAACCCTCTCTAACATTTTAGCTTTCAATTTACAGTTTGGCTAACTACACTTTGCACGAGATTGTGTGGAGAAAACAGCACTCGTTTATTGATTAAGCCTAAGCGCTCGTTTCAGTGATTCTGAGTTGCTCCGACAATTAAACAATCTCGACCGTTCAAAAACAATCGCCTGTAGCGCTTCTTTCTGTTTCGGCTTAAGTTCAAGGTTTCCTTGTCCTCTACCCAAAAGAATCTCTTCAAGAATACTCTCGAAATCCATGTTTATTCCGCAAAATCACCCAAAATCACAACAGAGAGTACGAACATGCACAGTGATAGAAAAGCCCGTATTTCGGGCCTCGCTGGCACTGAGCATGCTCGAAATCGAACTTTACCAGATCTTCCTTCCGTATGACCGTGGATGATCTGGGTACGAGATTAGGTGACACCTTACACGCATACATATTATGTACAAACATATGTATTTTTGAGTCTATTGGTGTTGCAAACTGCATGGAACGACGAATCTGCTGCGCCCATTTATTAGGTCAAGAAAACATTCGTTTGGCTTTGGCATGCAAAAATTGTATAGTCTATGATCAGGATCATTGCAGATATCCTTAGACAGTTTGGTCCTTTGGGCCTGTCTGCGATCAAGGATAGCAAGTTCTAGTGTATCTACAATACTCGTCACGTTTATTGGAACACCCATCCCCGTTTCCCCCTTCCTCCAATGTTGATTTCCACAACTACTAGTAGTCGCCCGAAAAATTCTCACACAACATTGAATTCGGGGAAGGGGGATGTGGTATAAGCTGATTCTGACCATTCGCTAAGTGTTCCAACTAAATATGTCTAGTACTGTAAGTATCGGAGAGGCTGAACATTTACGCACGCATGCGCTGACGGAATGTTTGAAGACGAGACGAGAAAAATATGCAGTACCTCCAGACGTGGCGCAGGAGCGTCGTACCAAACGAGTCATCCCGGGATTTCGGCCCGTGCGATCGCTTTTGGACGCAGTTGGCCCTTCGCTGCTTTCTGCTACCGACCTCGCCTCCCGGTACGGCATTGAGGGAGGGATATGTCGGCCCCTAAACCATATGTGACAAATCCCACGCCTACTCACAGCTCCAGACCGCCCTTGTCATTACAATTTAACGTAAGATTTCGATGGCTTATATATTTAAGGCAAAAGTCATTTTACCTCTCATATGGTAAGCACTGGAGTCGCAGATTACAAAGTGCACGCATGCGCCCTGGCGAAGGTAACATACATGCATGCATAAAACTTTATTTCATCTCGAATTTCAAAAAGATATCTTCGAGACATTACAGCTAACATACACAATGTATACAGATACATAACTAAATATTAAATAATATTTAAAGATATATTAATCAAAACGAAAAGCCGCTGTACAAAATCCGGCCCTGGATTACTTTAAAACCAGTAAACTCAGTGATACGGGAAAGATCAGGTAGCGCATTTCGCAACGTACTTAGTTAATACGTAAGAAAAAGAACTAAGGCCATAACTGGTTGTTCTAGGTTTATGGAGGGACAGAATGTAATTTCCACGAAGATCATGCATAAGAAGAGAACGGGAGAGAAAGCGTATTTTTCATATATGCAGGACAAGCCTTTTCTTTCTTTAACTACTTTTATACGATAATAAGAGGAAATTTTGAATGCGCTTATTGCATAGAGATGTAGAGTTTGACTTGAGTGGTACGTAAGAGGACAGGTAATCGCAAATATAAATCTCATTACTCTCTTATTTACATTATTTCTTTGGCAAGAAAGTACTAAAGGCCAGGCCGAATTTCCTATGATTAAAAGTCTACGTTAACAGCAAGCACCTTGGCTACTCCTTAGTATCCGCCTAGAAATCTTCTTCTCGCTACTTTTTCCTCATTTGATGAGGACCAGTCTCCGCTTGCCTCCTTCATGTGCAAAAGGAATTCTGGGTAATTCGGCCGTTCCATGACAAGGGCAGATCCCCGATTCTCATTTCATAGATTTTCTTACGAGTGTGGAGCCACCCAGTCCTACCGGCAAAATACAGCATCGATTGAAGTTTTTAGCTTTCAAAACTTGCTCAAATTGTATCGGTAGGTCCTGGAATTCGCCCACAGAAAGGCCAGAGAGACGACTTCACTGGTGCTGTGAACCACCATGTTTACAACAGAGCAATTTAGGCGTTCCAGTCTGCATGAAATCATCTCGCTCCTCTGTCTCGAGAAGACCAGACACGCACGGTTCTTACGTTACGTTTATGCCCCTGTAGAATCAACCGAAATCTCAACTCCTTGTCAAAAGTTAACCAGCATCTTAATATTTCTGGTAGGCTACAATACTCGTCACATTTGTTGGGAGACCCATCGCCGTTTCCCCCTTCCTGAATGGGGGAAGGGGGATGTGGTATAAGCTACGATCTTGTAACACGATGATTCTGACCATTCGCTAAGTGTTCCAACTAAATATGTCTAGTATTGTAGGTAATCAGTTAGTGGAAAGGAAAGAAAACGAACGTAACTTAATTTTATTGTCTAGTGATTCTAGCGCTGGAGCACTGATTGGTGGGGCCATAACAATTCTTGGGTTTCACTCACGTGATCAACAGCCATGTTTTTCAACGAAAACAAAAGAAGGCGTTAGCATAATAATAGCTTTCAATTCCCGGTTGATTGGATCGGCACACCAACATGGACGCCATTTCATTCTTTGGGGACACCAATATGGCGGCCGTGACGTCTTGTGAAATCCAAGAATTAACGCAAATCAAGTCAAATGGAAATATCATTATTATAGCACGTTTCTGTAAATATTCCAGCTCATCTGACAAATTGCCCGAAACGGAAAACCCAAATTTTAAATAAGCATTGTTTCCAATTTCTCTTGGGACTGACAATGGTCCCAAGAGAAAGCAAAAACAATGCTTGTTCAAAATTTGGGTGGACAAACAAAGAGTCATGGTATTTTCCGTTTCGGGTAATAGTTGGGAGTTAGTAATGAAAAACCGAACAGGTTTTGTACTGATGCCGGGTGGATGCATGTCGCATAGAAAATTCCTATTTTGCAGGCACGTATGTTACGCCTGGGGCCCGTTTCTCGAAAGCCCCGTAAACTTTTCGGGCCCGAAAAGCAATTTCAAAAACTATGATCCACTTATCCTGAAAAGCTGATCTGTTAACATGTTTTCGTTATCAGAGAAAAAAAAACTAAACTATCACAAAGTTTCGTGACTTGAAGTGTTTCCATTTTCAAGATACAACGCATTTTATGTCACCCGAAACAGGCTCGTAAAGTAAAGTTACTGGACTTTCGAGAAACGGGCTCCTGTGGCCTGTTTCTCAAAAGTCCTGAAAGTTTTCGATCGGCCTCGGGTGCTCAGGAACCCAATATGATCCAGTTTTCGGGCCTATTTCGGGTGCCACAATTCCTTGTATATCTTCGCAACGCCGAGGTTCCAAGCTATCAAACTTCGCAATCCTCTTACTTTTTCGTACATTAAAAACAAGTTAAAGGATCAGCTTTTCAAAATGAGCAGATTGCAGTTTGACGACTGGCTTTTCGGGCCCGAAAAGTTCTCGGGACTTTCGAGAAACAGGCCCCTGGTCCCAGTTGTTCAAACGAGGGAAAACGCTATCCACCGGATAAATTACTATCCAGTGGATAGCGCCGGGAGCCTGTCCACAGGCTGTATATGATAGCGTTCTTTTACATTGTAAGTAGTGTTTTTCAAAAAAATACCCTCGAACATCCTAGAACCCCAAGGGTCGCACCACTGCCTTAGTCGTGGGTACACGTTCCCTGGTTTGTCTCGCCTGCTGGTTTTTAGGAGTTTTCGTGTCTGGCTCTGGTGCATTGCTCTTCTCGGTACTACGGTGGCCCGTAAAGGTCATACTGGTGTTGTTATTTTCTGCAAGTCGAGAATTCCTACCTCGACTTATTACTCGACATCTCGACTTATAACGCGAGATCTCGACTAATAAAAAAGGCCTAACCTAACCCTAAGTCGAGATCTCGCTTTATAAATATCGAGATCTCGCATTATAATACAATATCTTGCATTATAAACGAGATCTCGTATTATAAGGCGAGAACTCTACTTAAGGTTAGGGTTAGGGTTAGGATTATATTCACTGATTTAAGTGCCTAGTCGTTCCAGCGCTGTAGCACTAATTGGGGACACTGTAAACTGAAATTAATCATTAACGCAAATCAAGTCAAATCTGTGGCTTGGCTAGCGAACGGGCCCAAATGTTAGTGTTGTGTTATTCCGGTTGAGTAGTGGAGGCAAAATATGTAATTTGTGATAATTGTAAATTAGCATAAAGATATACTATTACAGTAATTTTGCTCGTAAGCAGATCCACTACATGTTCACAGTTCCTTTGTAGAGTCAGATACTTAATTTTAAACTCGTGGTATGAGCTGTTTATAAAAGAGTCCGAATTCCCCTCTTTTCTCGAGAGCGTTTGTCTTCCATTCTCCCGCCCCTCAAACACTTGTCTGAACATACTGCTGTGTCGAATCGGTGGGTCTGATTTGCAGGTTGCAGGTCGCAGGTCGCGGGTTGCAAGTCATTGTTTCACCAATACAGAAAGTATCCTAAACATTCATAACATTTAACCTTAGGCCTGATTAGGCCTAAACAAAAGTTTTTAGGCCTAAGGTTAGCTTTTATGAAGGTTTAGAATACTTTCTGTATTGGTCAAACAGTGACCTGCAACCCGCGACCTGCGACCTGCGACCTGCGACCTGCAAATTAGACCCGCCGGTGTCGAATATTGTGGGCAGCCCATAAAGTTAAAAGTTCCTTAATTGCAACGCTTGCCCTCAAAGCCCCTCTTCAACTGCTTGAGAAAAGATCTTGCATGCCATTTCAGACACACTTGTCACATTTTGTGACATCCTTTGTCTTTTGAATGCTTCTCGCTCAACAACTGGCCAAGCTGGCTTTTACTTACACGGAAAGGTTACGTTTATAGAAACGTTGGCCGTGTAGCACTTATATTTTTAAACAGAGTTAACTGAATACAGGGTAATGTGAAGTGCTAGATTACTATCCCATATGAACCATGTGAGCGTTAGCCCACATTGTTCATATGGGATAGTAATCTAGCACATCACATTACCCTGTATTCAGTTGGCTTTTAGTTAGGCTTGCAAATCGCTGTGTAAGTGGCTTGGGAAAAATACCCGCTAACGGGTTAAAACATGACATTTGTAATTCTTTTTTTATAAAGCTGCGAAGAAGTTTCGGCAGTACTGTGGTTTGTCGTGATTGCGTTTGACGAAAAGCTATTTTTTCCCCGCTGTACGCCTCAGTGGTTTCGCATTACCATTCACCCGAGCAAAACGCCATGCTAGCCTAAATCATCATACAGGCCGGGAAATAAACAATAGACGTCCAAGCAATAGGTAATAATAGACCTTTTTGCAGATACGGCGGCCATTTTGCTTTCTATTGTTTCAAATAGCTATTATGGGATGCCCAAGGGGCAAATACATATTAATTTGCCCCCTAAGCATCCCATAATGTCTTTCGAAACAATAGAAATCAAAATGGCCGCCGTATCTGCAAAAAGGTCTATTGTTAACAATGAAATTTTGGTCTTATAATAAAAAATTTCATGTTTCACTGGAGCACCGACGCAGCACCAGATCTTACGTTAATTGTTAACAATGGTTTGCGCTCCACAATAGAGGTGGTGAAAAAGTGTTTTAATCCAAGGGGAAGTGGCTAGTGGTGGATATTGACTGGTGGATGCTTTAGTATATACTAAAACAGTGAGATAATATAGCACACAACGGTGATTTTTAACTCATTTATTCCTGCAACGATTACAATATTTTCGGGCGCAGATCTATGGGGGACACTCGGAAAAAATCCAAGTTCCTCTCAATGACTTATCATGTACGTATCCACAGTAACAATCGGGGCTGTAGCCTGGGACTGATTACAAGGCCTCTCCTGACCTTTGTTGAATGATCAGTTGAAGTGGTCATCGTAGTCAGGTGCAAAAAAGGCCCGATCAAAATTCAGGTTTGTTCTGCGACTGCGATGCACTGTTCTACCATTTGAGCTAAATTGACCGCGAAATTTGAAAACAAAAATAGGGAGTTTAAGCACAAGACGTTTTTGAGCCGCGGACGGCAACCGGAAGTGAGCTGTTTTCCTATTTATCCGGTCTTGTCAATATCGCCTTTATGTTGCTAAGTATCTTTCCTCCATTAGAGATGATTAGGTTTAAAATGTGGGAGACGGTACTGTCCTGGCTTGCGAAATCTTTATTTCCGGTTGCCGTCCGCGGCGCAAAGACGTCGCGTGCTTAAACTCCCTATATAGGCGATTCTAAAACTTATTTATTTCGGATACAAACGCTTTCTTCGAAAAAAACTTGACTGATTTGACTGTAAAAGTTATTTCCTACTATTTAAAGTTATTTTTTTGTTGAAGTGGAGGTTCCCTTTAACAGGTTTTATCTTGTCACTTGTGACATCAGGTTGAAAGACGGCAGTTTCAGTTCACGTAAATTTATCTGGAAGTTATTAATTAAAAAAAAAAGGTGTTTCTGAGTAACCCTGAAATTTGAATTCCCAAAAAAAGGCACTTCACTTGCCAGTTGGGCAAGTAAAAGTCAGAATCCACTACAGTAAACACCCGCATATTAGAACAAGTGGATTAAGATCAGGCTGAAATTTGGTCAATAAAGCACCATATAAATAAGAACAAATTCAGGCTGATAAATAAAACATGTTCTTAATATAAAGGGAGAGGGTGTAAGGATAAGGAAACAATTCAGTACAGTAACTTACATCAAAGTACTCTGGTGTTCAGGACCATTACAAACTATAAAATCTATTACAAAACAGCATTGTATGTTAATTAAACCTCCAGTAATATATAGTTTGAAGTATTTCTGAAACCAATTTTAAGAACATTTTAAGAACACTTTCAGGCTGATTTCTCACTAAGCACCTCTCAAATAAGAACACGATCAGCCTTAAGCCTGAAAAATGTGTTCTTATATGCGGGTGTTTACTGTAGCTCGATCACAAAATCACAAAATCCACTCGCCCTAGGCTATCGGACATGACTTCCTTTGCACGCTGAGCTATCAAGTCATCTGGCAGCTGGGGCCCGTTTCTCGAAAGGCCCGAAAAGCCATTTGTGAAACTGTCAACCGCTTGTCTTAGAGAGCCGATGTTTTGACATTTTTTCAAGATTACAAAAAGCAAAACGACTGTGAAGTTTGACACTTAAATCCTCTCCGTTCTTGAGATACAGAGGGAATTGTGACACCCGAAAATGACCCGTAAAGTTTCGGGACCTTCGAGAAACGGATCGTAATAGCTGAATGTATGATAGAGAACAACACATGAAATTTTCATTTATTTGAACTGCTGACTTTCATTGCAATTACATGTATGAGGCCCGAAAAATCCAGCATTGAACGGAACTCGACCCCGTAGAATACGAGGCCACTCCAAAACAGTCAAAAAAATTGCGGCTACGTGGCTACGCGGCCACTCTTTTACGCGCAAACTGAGGCTACGCGAATGGCAAAAAAACTTCACGGTATACCTCGTTCTTAACACGTTAAAAAAGGTGAGGCATCCTCACAGAGATGATCATCACTGATGAGTGATCCGCGCAAGATATGGAAGTGCAATGGAAACTTACATAACCGCGTAGCCGCAAAGATGTGGAGCCATGCGTAGCCACAGTTTACGCAATTGCACGTCAACAGCGTACTCGCTCAGTCACTCACCCACTCAATCACTTAGCCACTTAGTAACTACAATCTTGGACAGATTAAATGGAACATTGAGACCACCCCTCCCCCAAAAATCAGTGATGGGAAAATGGCGCATTTTGGCCTTCACGCACCTTCATCCTTGATTTGGGGGAGAGGGGACATTTCTGTTCCATTTTATTCTGTCCAAGATTGTAGCCTGTTCCAGCCTCCCAGATAGTCGGGAAAGCGAAAACAACTGCGTGGGAAAAGCGAGTGGGGGCTTGGGTCGTCGAGACGAGGGTCGACTGCGCCTCGCCTCGACCGAAGCCCCGACTCATTTTTCGCACGCATTTTTTTCTCTTTCCCTACTATCAGGGAGCCTGGAACAGGCTACTTAGTAACCGCGTAGCCGGGTACGGGGTTGCTTCGAGTGGCCGGGTATTCTGCAATCACTCCTACATCCCGTACAAGTAAACTGCGATAATCTCCAGCTTTCATGTCCTACACAGGTACCGCATTTTGGTTGATCTGGGTCACCAAAAGGAAGTAAGGGACCAGACTTTTACAACAAATAACAAACTGGAAACCAGTACAGGAACAAAATCGCGACACCCCCAGAACCAAAAACAAGATTACATCAGACTGGAGTGGCTGGTTTTAGCAGTTCGATGTTTTAGACGGTTTATGGTTCTTAATGGCAGCACTGGGCTAAACAATCCCAATACCAAAGTCGCATCTACTGAAACACAGATCAGTCACATGTTTCCATTTCTTCTTCTTTGGGTCATACACTTCCACACCTGTCAGGGTAACAGGTGGTGAATACTCTTCACTGGCTGCCCGTCCACCGAATACATACAATAACCCACTGTTGACGGCTACGGATAGCCCTGCTCGGGGTCTCTCCATGGCAGTTACTTCAGTCCACTCGTTTATTTGTCGATCAAATCTTTCTACACTGGCTAACGTTCCATCGGGTTCATTTATGCCACCTGCAATAGAGACAATGAACCTTGCGCATGTGACAGGAAGCAAGTGCTTACGTTCTCAACATTAGGGACCTTAAGCGCCCACGTTTTTGAGACGTGGACAGCAACCGGAAGAGAACATTTTTGCGTGTCAGGGCAGTGGTGTGTCCCAGATTTTTAATCTAATCATTTCTAATGGAGAAAAGATACTTAGCAATGTAAATGTGGTTGTGTAAAAACAAGTTAAAAGGGAAAACAGCTCACTTCCGGTTGCTGTCCGCATCTCAAAAACGCGCGTGCTTAAGGTTCCTATTATCTGATGTAAGTTGCAGATACAGTACAGGCTACCAACCCCCTCGTCTTTATTCCGAAAGGAAAGGAAAGGAACTTTATTTAAGTGTCTAGTCATTCTAGCGCTGAAGCGCTAATTGGGGACACTGTAAACTGAAATTAACAATGAAAGTAAATCAAGTCAAATGTTGGTTTTTGAGGAGAGGGGAAACTGGAGTACCCGGAGAAAAGGGCCCGAAAAGCAATTTCAAAAACTATGATCCACTTATCCTGAAAAGTTGATCTGTTAACATGTTTTCGTTATCAGAGAAAAAAAAACTAAACTATCACAAAGTTTCGTGACTTGAAGTGTTTCCATTTTCAAGATACAACGCATTTTATGTCACCCGAAACAGGCTCGTAAAGTAAAGTTACTGGACTTTCGAGAAACGGGCTCCTGTGGCCTGTTTCTCAAAAGTCCTGAAAGTTTTCGATCGGCCTCGGGTGCTCAGGAACCCAATATGATCCAGTTTTCGGGCCTATTTCGGGTGCCACAATTCCTTGTATATCTTCGCAACGCCGAGGTTCCAAGCTATCAAACTTCGCAATCCTCTTACTTTTTCGTACATTAAA
>NC_090878.1:6314361-6326861 GCF_036669935.1 Montipora foliosa | reverse complement strand
ATTCAAGTTGTCTTTGCATGATATGTAGCCCTAATAGCACATGATATTGTTTTGGTATCGTACATGTAGATCGTTATAGTGCCATGCTAGATGTCTTAGGTAAATATCCCCCTAAGAAGACACGTAGTTACTACTAAAATTTTAAACTCAGAGGGATTGAAGAAAATAAAAGGGAATCAAGAAACATTGGCTTTGAGGCTGACATGAAGTTCCCTTCAACTTCTTTTTCAGAGCAAGGTTAAGCATGTATTCTGAGCTTCTGATCTTCTTGCAAAACCCTGCAGGGGCAATAAAGAATTCTAGTGAGGAGTGTTTTATTGGGTTTAAAGCTCATGCATATGATGTTTTTGGGTATTTTGATACGTTGTTTTACTCATAAATTATTGAATTTTCCCTCAATAAGAACTCTTTATACTTCACTAGTTTGTTTTTTCTTTTTTGTTCCTAATGCATTGTGCATGGTGCCTGGAAAACTAGAAATGGTGGCTTGAAGCTGGATTACAAGTATAACCACCCATGGAACCCTGTTTTTGCCATCAATGGCCCAATGACACCCATCCTCCATGCCACTTAGCTTAATTCAGTTGTTTAAATGATGGTAACAGAAACACAAATCACTAATAGTTAATATTCAACAACTATTCACCGAAGTGGACGTTCGCTGCTTCACGGCTCTGTAAATATCCACCACTAGCCACAAACACTGAGGTGAATAGTTGTTATAGTACATGTATATACTAAAACAGTGAGATAATATAGCACAAAAAAATGATTTTGACTCATTTATTCCCGCAAAGATTACAACGCTTTCGGGCACAAATTCCACACGAATTGCTCGGAGGTGAATAGCAAAGGATATCCGGAGTTTGAGTAGCCAATTGACGAGGGTGTTCAATGCTATCCACTGTTTTAGTATGTACTAATAATTATTAATATTCATTACTAGGCTTACACTGTGACATCTGAACTAACCAAGTGCATAAATTAATCCTTCCATCTCTGTAACTCCAAGATGAAACCTCTTTGTGTCCACCTTACCAACCACTTCCCAGTGATCAAGATCTGGATCATATCTCTCGATGTCTTCCGCAATCTCTGATCCAACCCATCCACCAAGAACAAACATGAAGCCGTCAATGACACATACTCCACATGCCACGCGTGGTGCTGTCAGTGGTGCAACCAGCGACCACATATTCAACGCAGGGTCATAGCACTCAACTGTATCATAAATCAGAGAATCATTCTCACCACCAACAGCATAAATAAGACCACCTATAGAAGCTACTGCATGGCCACTGCGAGCAAAACTCATTGGTGCAGTTGAAAAGCTGTCACAAGTTTGTAAGAAAGAGTCAAATTTTTCAACAGTATAAAGAGATGACGTGTCGCTCCAACGGCCTCCTACTCGTCGATTGTATCCTCCAATGATGTAAAAACACTTTCTAGATGCCCTTCTTGGTTGGGTGTGCACTTTCTGTTGCCCGCGGGACAGTGATTGGTAACTCCTGTAGCCATCAAGAATTCCAGACAACATCCTTTGAATACTTGCACTCTGACATGTAATAAGATAATTTTCAAGGAATTTTGGCGAAATTAATGGAAGTCTTATCCGCTCAAGAATCTTTCCCAAGGCCTCACGTCCTCTTGATAAATCAAATAGTACCCATCTCATCGCTCCCCTAAATACTTGTTCTTCGGATTCAATTTTAAGTTCTTCCGATTCCAGTAATTGCAACAGGACAGTTTTAGTAAGTTGCAAAAACTCTTCTTGATTAGACACTTCCACAAAGTTTCTGTGGATAAAATTTAACGCCGATTTGGACAAAGTTGAACAAGAATGAGCTTCAGCGAATTGATAAATACCTACGCAATTAGAGGCATCAAGTTCATGCTTCAGAAAATCGCAGCAAAGCACTTCAATATCTTCCACTTGTAACATTTTTGAAGCAGGCAAAAGCTGCTGAACATTGGTTTCATTAACGTCTACGTTTCCAGTGTAAATAAAATCGAGAATTGCTTGGAACACATCCGCGCTTAAGCCATGTATTTCTACGTGATCCAAATAGCTCTCCGCCATACCACTTGTAAACATAACTTGGAAATATGAGCTCGATGCAGAGAGAATGACACGATGAACTGGAAAATCCTTCCCAGAAACTGTTAGGGTTGCATCACACATTAATCCTTGTACCCTTAACAACTGGACCTTGCTCAACAACTTTAAGGAATGTTCTTTAGCCATGGAGGACCTGTCTGACGTCGCGCGATCCTCCATTTTTTGTTGTTGTCAGCTGCAAAGTGCGCAAGCTCACAAGCCGAACTGGGTCATTCTTGTCAACTTTACCCACCCCTGTCAAGTGTAGCAGGTCTCGTAACGTAAAATTTGATTGGCTCGATACCCAACCTGAAAACAAAGTAGTAATTAGCTCAAAACATTTTTGTCTCCCTAATTGAGGTTCTACTTGAAGAACCTAAAACATGTTTTTTACTGCAGGATGCAACTTTCAACAAGTGCACCTGAAAAATAGCCTCCAACGTTTTGGATTTTAACAATGTCCAATCATGACAGCAACAAAGAGGCTCTTTCAGGGTAAATATGCCAACAAGGGACATGGCCCAAAAAGTAGCGACAGCACTTCAAGTGAAATCGCAACAAACAACATCCTTTCTTTAAATTTCCAACAGCAACGTGAAGCCTAGCCTGTGTCCGATTTTTTTTCAGAGAGGGGGCGGCTGTACACAGGCTACGTGAAGCCATGTTCCCTGCAAGCAGAGGTCTCTTTTCTATTGTGTTCGCTGGGTTGACGAGTACGGGAGAAGAGACCTCTGCCATGGGTTGAAACTCACTCTGATCCAACCTCCGTCCACAATCTTGGACGGCACTCTTCAAACAGCATGCCCCATGATATGTTTGCTGACTGTGACTTGAGCCCACTGTGTCCCACATACTCTTTTACAGTGATTCCACTGTTGTTAAGTGAGGCCACAAAACATGAGGTATGACGTAAGGATTCGGTCGCTAAGTAACCGTCATGCATGCAAATGAATTTTCTCTAGCTACTGCTTTTTTTTAAAATTTGCCGATAGTTTCATCTCAGATTGCTAATTAATATTCTACAATAAAAAATGGAGGTCACTACATTAATTTTTGAGATATATAAAGAAAGTAAAGACGAAATAAAGGGTGTTTCTGGAGAGCTTTCATGTTGCCATGGTAACCTATTGCATCACAACAGTGGGTGCATTTTGTCGAGCAATAATAATTGGTGTTTCATAGAGTACCATGACATTGCTGTTACTTGATCCAGTATAGTAGCTGTAACCCTTCTAATAAGGTTTCTTAGAAGTGGTGAAACTGGTTCCAGCCACCTTAAAAAAGAAAAGGAGCTTTACTTGAGTGTATTAGTCTTCTAGCACTGGAGCACTAATTGGGAACATGGTAACTGAAATCAACAATTTAGTGCAAATCAAATCAAATATTGGTTTTTTGATTTAAGCCAGGTGATCTGGTCACGTAATTCGGAGGACTGGGGAGAAAAATTTTAACGCCGTATCCCAGAACCGCACGCGGCCTTATATTCGAATTCAACATGGCAGGGCCAACCAATCGCACCATGTAAACCAGCCTTAACACACCCAGGTCACTTTGGTGGGAGACAAGTGCTCTCACCACTACACTGGCTCCACACCACTGTGTGAATCTAAAGGCTTTTAATTTCTTAGTCATAAACAGGAAAGTAAAAGTAAGAAGTATGAACTTATGTTTTTGTTTTGGTTTGCCACAGTTCCCTGGGCTTAGTGACCAGTTGCTGCACAGTGTACAAAATTAACCCTTTGACGCCAAAACCGGTCAGAATTAGTATTTTACTCTGTCTAACGCCAGACAATTTTACTCATCAATGGGGAACCCCCAGGAGTCAATGGGTTAATAACAAACAATTATTATCTTGTTGAATCCACTTTTTCAGGTGTCTATGAGAGACAATAATAATATTACATTGCTTTAGTTGTCCAGATCAGCGCGAGGATCCCTTCTCCCTTTAGTCTATAACTTGCACAGTGACTTCAAATATACATTCCTGTACATTTATTTCACTCAAAGTTTATAAAATCAATAGGCCATTTCCGAGTTCATATCTGCCTTCTCTTCAAAGCAAGTCTAAATGCGAAGCTTTTCCCATGAAAAGTGGTTTTCATTCTTATGTAAAGTAAAACTAATTACCATTACAAAAACTCGCTTTGAAGAGGAGGCAGACATGAACTTGGAAATGACCTATTTTTCTTAGCTATTTCAGTCATTTGCATTTGACCAAGTACCTTAATTGGTATTTGCCAAAATTATATTTTTCAACAATTGTAATATTATTACTACCAATCGTTTTTTTGTTCATGTGCTTTATTTTCCTTTATTGCCTATTTTTAGAAGCCTTTAAGATGTAGCATTTATGCAATTACAATAATTCATGACAGAAGCAAATGACCTTGAAGCGTGTAACTTGCAACTCTTTTCCTTTGAACAAAGGTGGGATTTTAGGACACCAATAATTGTATGCCCAAATATGGACAAAAATAAGATCAAAGCTGCATGTGCACGAAAATGCACGAGCTGCGATACATCCAAATAAGGAAATTTTTAAACTCAAAAACCCCAGCTCTGAACTAGAGTTAAATGCTTCAAGGTCATGAGTTTCTGTTTATGAACATTCCTCATGTTTCTCTAGGACTAAGTGAAGGAATGCTATGTACAATAAATTAAGAATAATGATAAATCTTTTGTCCCTTCCTTTTTTCAGCCAACAAGAATCTTGCCTCTATAATCTTAATCTCCTTTCCTGACAATAATTTATATGCTTATTCCCTAATATTAATTTCTTCAAAACAGTCACCCTCAGTGCCCAATATAATTTTTCTACCATTAGATGTTAAGCAGGCCTAGACTGTACTTAGGGCACATTATTTAGGTTTCAGTATTGAGTATTTACAATATTACAAAGAACTAATTACTAGTACTTGGAATAATAATAATAATAATAATAATAATAATAATAATAATAATTTCTGAGTGCCAAGTATTTGATACTACTGAAGGCAAGGACTTGTATTTATAAGTGAGTGGTTAGGAATGTTTTAGTTAGTTCCTTAGTGGCAAGAATAATATAATTGTTTCATTCCAATCAAATGTGGATGTTATCTGGCTGTGGTCTCTGGTGTATTGACTCATTGAATTGACTTGGGATTGTCACTCAGTGGGAAATAAGTGGTTTATCTCCAAGTCTGATATTAATAATTTTCCATTTCCTTGGTCATGTCAAGTTATCGAGGTACTGGTATTTTAAGTTTGCCATTATAATGTGAATTAAATATTGTTTGCTGTAGTTATCCCAAAATCTGAATGTTGTTTGCCACGATCTCTGGTTTCAATGCAAGAACAATATCTTTGGCACTGGGTCTTTCTTTGGAGTCTTCAGAAGTGCAGCAACAAAATAACTGAATCAGAGGACTTGCAAGGTATTCTGAAGTTTGGAGCTTAACAGGAAGAGGTGGCCGAGTACCTAAAGCAGCCAAATACTCCTCAGTGTCACAAGAGCCATCATCTTCTTCATCACTCAAGCTTGATCCAGTTTCCTCATCACTGTCTGTAAAACAAGAAAAATGTTGGCTCCTATCAACAAGATACACACAGTTATTCACCCAAGGTGAGGTGAATAATAATAATATACACTCAGTGACAATAAGCTGAGTTAATATTTGATAAAATTTACTCCTCAGCAACCAAGACGAAACAGGAAGCCATTTTTTTTCGCTTTTCTAAGAGGAGAACAGTATTTGTTATTCACCTCCAAGCGAGGCAATCAGAATGAATGAAAAGCACTATAATACAGTTAATTGATTATATAATTATTTTACTGCAAAACTGCAGTCATGTACCGGAAGCTAATCTGAGGTTGCTGGCTGTACCAGTTACCCAAAATAATAATAATTCTTGACTTTCTGTGAACAGATTGAACAACCTGGGAGGAGATGGTGTTCAAACTCTGCAGGCATAAACACTGCTTAGCCTCTGCCACTGGCCTCAGTGGAGCTTAGAGACAAAGTGTCTTCTGGAGGATTAGGGGGTCCCAGTGGCTGCAGAGGCCTGTATTCCTCCCAACACATTCGGAATCCCAAGATTAAAAAAAAAACAATCCAATGGACCAGACACCACAACCAAAGTACCAAGCACCAATGGCACAATCTTCATCAACACCGGATGCATCTTCCTGATTTCCATTGCCAGAGGAGTTGGTGATTTTCTCATCTCTTTAGTCACCACTTTCCTACCCCAAGGGACTGAGAAAACAACAGAAATCTACCCATGAGCTGCTCTTCCACCACAGTAAAGGCTGGACAATTATGTTCTATCCTCTGTGCCTCGAGGCTCCTATCTCACCAGGTCTTCACATTTCCATCCTCTGACACCCTCACCTCATCCAGAACCTCCTTATGCCACATATCAGCACACTCAACACAAACTCCACCTCCTTGCCACACACTCTACCACTTGGATGTGCATCCTCCTTCTCAATTGTGATCCCAAAAATATACCCACCGTGCTCTTCCCCAAATAACCAACTCTAGGCCACTGCCATCACCTCTCATCAGCCACTTTGCTGACATCCCTCATAAACTTCCCATGCAATCTCTTCTGCCAAAAGCATCCTTCCTTACTTTCTCCACCTCAGCTCCTTACACTTGTTCTTCATTTCTCCCACCTGCAACATCCCTCCAACAACCTTCAATATCCACTCATTACTCACCTGGACATAGCCAAACAGACCAACTTCCTCCACCTTCACCCAGTCATACACGCTGATCAATCCCCTTCCACGATCCTTCCTCCTCATGTACAAACTCACTGTGCAGTCCCATTCTTATGGAACACCCAAACATCGTCAACCTCTTCCTTGTCTTCACATCCATCACCTTTAGTTCCCGATCACGCCAATGTACAATCCCTGCACCATACCTCACCACACCTACGCTCTTATGCCCATTGTTGTCAGCGTCACCACAACATTTGACTTGATTTGCAAGCGTTAATTGTTAATTTATACGACCAGACACTCAAATAAAGTTCCTTTCCTTGTCTTTTCCATCACCTGACCACACAGCAACACGATTCCTTCCCTTTTCCACAACATGTTGAGAGGGATCATTGCAAGAACAAACAACACTTACAGTGGAGACAGGGCGTCCCCTTGAAATATTACTGTTTCATAAGGGTTTCCCAACACTCTAAGACATCTATTTTCTCGTGTTTGGAAACTCTGATGAAACACTCGCACTCTTTTTTGAATATGCGGTCTCTTATATCACCTCGCGACTTACCAGCTAAAAGATCCACATGTGGAGCATTCAAAGAAAACATCTCCCAGATTAAGAGACCATAAGCAAAGATATCTGCTTTGTCCGTGATCACTCCTCCATTTAAAGCTTCTTTGCATTTCCATGGCTCTGTACCAATGTATCTATCTCCAGGGTTTTTTAATCCACTTAGGTCGTCCTTAAGTCTAAGAGCAACTCCAAAGTCACATAACTTCACAGCTTCAAAGTCTCCACGTATTAGCACATTTCCGCTTTTTATATCTCCATGTAGAATCTTTTTTTCATTATGAAGGTAGCTCAAAGCATTTGCTATGGCCCAGGAGACTTTAAGGATTTCTTCGCTGGTAAAATCCTCTTCCAGATATGCTTTTTCCTCGATGATATCTTCCAGAGCTCTCTCACAATCTTCCATCGCCAGGCAAAGGTCTCCATCTACACTTCCAGATATTCCCCGAAAACTCACTATATTTGGATGGTGAAGTTGTTTTAAGATGCTGGCTTCTAGGGCCAATCGATCGCTTATTCCGGGCCGTGCTTTCTTGTTAACCTTCTTCACGGCCCAAGGAGATTTCACATTGCTTTCGTTCGTCACTCGGTTGAATCTGTAAACTGAAACACCAGTACCACATCCAAGGTAGCCTGCGAGCATGCTCTCTCTCTTCGGTGGGAGAGAAGGAGAGCCTGCACGCATCCCTTTGAATTTTGAATGCCGCCTCCTGATGTCACGCTGAGAGAGCTGTCAAAAATTAGCCAATCAGCGCGCACCAGAAGTAAACATTGAAAAAAAACACAGAAAACAGAAACCCACGCGTTGTGTATTTCAATTTGCCCGAGGCAGAAACTAATTGCTGATGCCGTAAAGCGTAGCTGAATATTCAGTACGGTAATTCGTCGAAGTCCCTTCCGCGGAAAAAGTGTTTCGTTCGTCAGGGAAAAAATTAGCACACAAACTTCAAACGACGGGAATCGTAATAGAGACATTCGTTTTCCCTGACCGCATCTCCACTGTGTGAGACTCGTCGACCACAACTGCTGCCAAATTTCGGTAAAGCAAAGCGGAATTATCTTTTTAAATTTATTTTAATGAAATACAGACATTACAACTGCTACATCACACTTTAATACTAGACAGATATTCTAATACCTACACCATTTTATTTCAATTGTGGTTATAGATATGTTTTTTACTAATTAAATAATTTGGAAATTGGAATATTTTGTTTTCAAGTGTATCGGAGTATTGCGCAGTTACGAGGAGATCGAGCAATCATTTGTGGAGCCGCCTTTTCGGCTTAGCCAAATACTTGCTAAAATCGTGTAGAGTTCCTCTATCGTTAAATCAGCAACAGAGGCAGCCACGGTGACATGAAGTCGCCCTCGTATTTTGGCCGCTACGAAAAACAGTTGGGAAATAAGACTTTTCTCGAATTCTGTGGATAACAGAGATAGAACTTCCTTCCTTCCAGTAGAGAGGCCATTGCATCGCGTTGCCCGACCTTTAATTATGTAAAGTTATGGTAAATTGCAACATTCTACAATTTTCTCAGACGCAAGCGAAGAGGCTTTCTTGTTGTCGGAGCTTGTCAATGGTGACGTCACGAGGTAATTTAATTTCAGCCAATCAGTATTTTGCGTCCAAAATTTGGACGCGACATTCAAAATACAAAGCCATACGGGCAGGCCCTCATTCTACCCCCAACCCCAGTCCCTCGGAGGGCCTGCTCGCAGGCTACATCCAAGGCGAGTCATAAAAGGAGACGGGGGAATTATGAAAGGAGATGATACGAACGGTGAAATTCCGGATTCGTTGCTTAATCGGCTTACACTTCTGTGGTTGACTGGTGTGGAAATATCATTCATGTTAATTAACGGAAGGCGGATTAAATGAAAAAAGAAACTCCAGAACCCTCAAAGAACAAGCTGTTTTTGACGTTCGTTTGATTTCAAATTCCGCGCTAAAGTAGTGCCCAGTCTTTTTTCAATGACTGTCGCATAGCATTTTGGGATCGATTACAGCTGCGACTTGCACTTATCAAGCATCATCTGTCACTATCAGGCAAGGAAATTAGGCGCTTGTGTTCTTGTACCAAATGTATCAACAAGCTTACAGTCAAGGATATAACCAGTTTGGTTCGTACAGTCAATATGAAAGCCAAAACGCTGGCTTCGATTCCAGAGAAAGATCATATGGAAGTGATGCTTCAGGTCCTCGCGTTGTGTTGGATGATTATAACTGCGACCTAAACTTTGTAATCGAGTCCGATGGAGTCACAGGATCCAGTTTGCACAAAGACGGATTTGAATACATGTGGGCTGGAGCAAGGGCCACTCACGGTGTTAAAGCTGGCAAGGTATTGCTCTAAGGCATAGTCTGATGCTTCTTTGGTTTGTAAATTTAAATGTAGCATTCAAAGCCCAAAGTTATCGCAATAGTTAATTAATATGCCTAATTAATATGCAGCACGGGAATTTCGGGCTTTCAGACTTTTCAACCCGTGTTTTGCATATATAATAAATGGGTTTACACGCTGAAATTTTAAGCTAGTGAGTAAATGACGTCATTTTCTCTAGATCCAACCCTCTGAGATCCAATCGGCCAGTTTTGAACATGAGTAATGGCGGACCATGAAATACAAAACTAACACTCAAAATAAACAGCCTTTGGATAAAACTCAGAGCTCAAAATTTTGCCAGTTAGGTGTTCAGCGAACACGCTTTCAAAATCTGAAGGAAAAAAGGAAATGATTTTTTGATCATAGTACCACTTTAACAAATCCTTTCTCAGTAAGTGATGATTCAGCTTCTAACACTGAACTCTCTAACCTGGTCACCAGAGTGGTCATGTCTTAGAAAATCAAGAATGACCCCTGTGTCAAATAGGCAGAAGAATGTTCCAAACGTTTGTAGATGAACGCATCAAATCGGGGAAGGTGAACCTTTGGTTGATTATGAAGAAGCGTGCCATGCAAAGAGAGTGTTCAAGAATCATGGACTATAACATCACCTTTCATACACCATTGCAACAGTGCCTTGTGACTTACTGTGAAAAAGGCATGACAAATGTATCTGCAAGTATCTGTAGCTGTCATTATTATTATTTTTTTAATAGTTTGTACTTTTGATATGCAGGTTTACTTTGAAGTAAATGTTCTTGAAAAGCTGCCAGTTTCAATGCCCGAGACAGAAACCAAGCCCCATGTAGTAAGATTAGGGTGGTCAGTGGACAGAGCAAACTTGCAGGTTAGTGAATGAAAATTATTTTCATATAAGAGATTTACTTACAGTCTCTAAATCAACACAATTGAAGAACAAAGACCTTGATTTGACAGTTGAGCATTCTTAAAGGAATGAATGCCATTAAACTGCAATGTAGCTATAGTTGTTTTGTCTTACTTCATCGACTGCTTGACTTATGGAAATGGCCAATGAAATATTAATATTTATTATGTAAAACCAATGAAATACCAGGTGAGCTTTCATGTGAAAACATGATATCTCCACATGTGAAAAGATGACAACAAGTTTTATTGTACCTAGCATATTGCAGTGAGAATAAGAAAAATTATAAGCAAGTATTTTATGATAAAGGTTCACCATACATGTATGGGTAATACATAATAAATCATGCTGTTGGATCAATGCATGAGGACTACAAAGCAATATTAAAGTGCAATGGTTGGTATTTCAAAGGTGTTTGTATGATAAACATAACATTATATGACTGCTTGGAGATACGAAATTATTTCCACTTGTCTGCTGCACTTTCTCGTAAAATATTGTTCAACACTCTGAGAGAAATTTGTAGATGTATCTCCGTGCGGCCATGTAATATCCTCTATATAATCTTTTCCTGACTGTACTTAAATGAATGATTTGAATCATTTCTTTAAAGCAGAAAATTTTGAAAAGGTTAGTAACACCATTTCTCTGTTACTTCTTATAGGTGGGAGAAGATAACTTGTCATTTGGTTATGGTGGTACAGGCAAGGTGTCTGTCAAAAACAAGTTTTTTGACTATGGGGAGCCCTACACGTCTGGAGATATCATAACTTGCTACATTGACCTTGATGCTAATCCCAGAGTGATACTTTATAGCAAGAATGGAAAAAACCTAGGAGTGGCTTTTCGTCTTGATCATGATGCAAATGGCCAGACCTTCTTTCCCCATGTTACTGTTAAGAATATGCGCCTTTCAATCAACTTTGGACAGTATGAGCCATACTTTCCTCCACTTCAAGGCTTTAGCTTGTTATCACGATTGCCACCACAATTTGTAGAGCCAGGGTCCCTGGGACCTTCATCAAGAGAGCAGTGTGAGATTATAATGATGGTGGGACTGCCTGGTAGTGGGAAGACATTTTGGGCAGAGAGATATGCGAAGGATCACCCAGACAAAAAGTTTAACATTTTAGGAACAAATACCATTATGGACAGGATGAAAGTTATGGGTCTGATGAGGAAACGGAATTACCATGGTCGTTGGGATGCACTTATTAAGCAAGCTACAGACGTCTTGAACAAGGTTTTCAAAATTGCAGAGAAAAAGAATCGAAACTACATCCTTGACCAGACCAATGTGTATTTCAGTGCACGGCGCAGAAAGATGAACAACTTCCGTGGTTTTCATAGAATTGCTGCTGTTATTGTAAACACAAATGATGTTTTGAAGGAGCGAACTGAGAAGAGAGAGAGAGAAGAAGGGAAAATTGTTCCACAATCCGCGGTAATGGAGATGAAAGCAAATTTTGTCCTTCCTGAAGTTGGTGAGGTTTTCAATGATGTTTGGTTTATAGAAGAGGATCAAACTTCATCAGAACGTCTTGTTTCCGAGTTTCAGTGTGAAGGCAAGGAGTTCAAAGAAAGTGAAAAGAAACGGAAACCAGAAGTTTCCAGTTGCGATGGGCGGCAATTCTCTGTTGACAAAAGACCACGCCTTGACCAGGAAAGCCCATATATTCCTCTGCAACATGTTCCCAGAGATCAATATCGAGTTCAAACTGATAGTGGTGGTTTCCGTGGTAACTATAACCCAAGAGAGCCAAGAAGTGCTCCCCATTATGAACCCGTTGGTGGTCCTCTTCCTGGTACCTATGGAACGCCTATTCGGTCATACAACGAGAGTAGACCTCCAC
>NC_090878.1:6301861-6309361 GCF_036669935.1 Montipora foliosa | reverse complement strand
TGGGCACAGATAGTTCCAATTTCTGATCTTGGGCACAGATGGTGCCATATGGACCTATACAAAACTATCAGAACATGATGTAGACCTGGTAAGACGCAAGTCAAAAAACAATACTCGTGGATACACACAGTTAATTTTCTTGAAGCTTACTAAGAAAAATGAAATTTACAAGAGTGAGAGCCTCCGGAGAAACACCAAGAGGAATAATTTACATTCGACCACATCCCTTGATAGTTGATAACGAAGAGCACATTTTACCGCTAATTTATTCAAAAACGCGGAAAAATCCGGATGTTCAGCAGTGCTTAGTTATTCACGTAAGACATAACATAAGCCTTACACTAAGAATAAACTTTAATAATAGTTTGTTGCACAAAACTAACAGGAAATATAAACCATGCAAACAAGAA
The DNA here is from genome assembly GCF_036669935.1 of Montipora foliosa. NCBI lineage: Eukaryota > Metazoa > Cnidaria > Anthozoa > Scleractinia > Acroporidae > Montipora > Montipora foliosa. The sequence continues at coordinate 6,308,951 of NC_090878.1, read as the reverse complement.
AACTTAGGCCCGTTTTAAACGTCTCATTTCACATATGCCGAATCTAATGCAAATAAGAAAAATTTATTGTTTTCGCTCATTTTCATTAGCTCCGGCACATGTGAAATGCGACGTTTAAATTGTCGCAAGGCAAAAACTAATCAGGCGTACGTTTAGAACACTTATCCAGAAACAGCTGAGTAACAGAAAGAATTACGAACTTATGTTTTTGTTTTTGGTTTGCTGTGGTGCCCTGGACTTAGTAGTGATCGGTCGCTACAAAGACCACAAATATAATCCGGTTGAAGCCATCTAAATTTTTCAATTGTCAATGTACTGAGTGCAAGGATCGCTGAATCCCCCTTTCGTCTATTACCAGGGCTTGAAATATACACCAGTACATTTTAATACTTTGTTTAGTTTATAAAATCAATTTTCCTTAACTATTACAGTTACTAGCATTTGACAGAGTATCTGAATCAGTATTTGCCGAAATGATTATTTTTCAATAATTATCGTAATGATTACAAGTCACGGTTCGCGTGCTTTATTTTCTTTATTTCCTATCTCTAGGACCTTTAAGATGCAGCATTTACGCAATTACGATAGTTTATGAACATTCCGGATGTTTCTCTAGGAAAGTAAGTGGATGATGCTATATACAAAACAATAATGATAGAAACACAAATTCTTTTGTCCTTTCGTTTCTTCTTTTTTTTTTCAGCCAACAATGAATCTAGAACCCCTGACAATGATATTACATGATTTGCTTATTCCCTTATGTTATATTACTTCAAGACAGATACCCTGCCCTATATTCTACTGTCTTTCCTCCTTTCCTCATTAATGAGGGAAAGCAGGAATAAGATGATTACCAAGTGAATAATATTGCTAAAGTGCAGTGTGCCTCGAGTATTTGATCTTAGTTTATACTAAAACAGTGGACAGCGTTAAACCCTACAAATCGTTACGTTGACTGAGCATTCGAATTATGTGTTTGGGTCACCTGTGGCGCAATGCTTAAATAATTATTTGTTGCAACCGTTGCGGAAATTAGAACTCGATTCTACTTTCCTCAACGGTTTTTGCGACTGGTCTCACAACGTTTTTGGCCGTTGCAAAGGTATGTTTCATTGGGCAATGATTCTTGCAACTTGCCTCGCAATGGCGTTGCGAGACAAGTTGCACGAAAAATTGCACAGTGTAAGGACGCCTTTACAGGCAACCTCGTTCCCAGGGTTTCTCTTCTCTGCCTCCTAGGAGGCCTCCTAGGAGGCAGAGAAGAGAAACCCTGGGAACGAGGTTGCTTTACAGGTTGACTGGAGTGGAAAGGTCATTCATGTTCATTAGCGGGAGGCGAAAAAAAAAACTTAAGAACGCTCAGGGTGCGTTCGATTAGGGAATCTGGATCTGGATCTTAAAATTTGCAGTCGAACACAAGATCTGAAGTTGTTTCGGATTTCACTAATTCGAAATCCATGTCAGGAAGGATTTCAATTAGTGACATCCGCGACAAAATCCGTTTTCAGATATTATGTTCGATTCGAAATCCGAATATCCAGATTTTAAGATTTCCCAGGCGAACGCACCCTCAAAAGTGGGCATCTGGAAAAGAAGAAATCCGGAACCGGAATAAGAACAAGAAACGTCGATGATATCCAGTTGTTTTATTTCAGTTAAAAGAGTTGAATGTTATATTACACACTTTAAACTGCAAAATTGACTTTTACGGATATTGTTGTTATTGAGCTAGGCAATAACACTTATCACTGGCGTCCTGTTTTGAACGGCTCAAGTTACGAGAATGATTGACATTGAGACTCCTCCTTGTCCCTTGGTGGAGTGCGAGCGAAGTTGTTACTGAAACCATGGATGAAAGAAGTCCAGAAGAAAAAGTAAAAGACAAAAGAAATTCACCTAATTTATTGGAATAAAATGTTTAATTTTTTCAAGGAATAGCTCCTCTTCAAATGAAATTTATAGGGTATGTAGATTTGTCGGATTTTTACGAAAGTTTGGGCAAAATGATCGTCGGATATTGGGGCACGAAAGGGTGTCGGTCTTTTGAAAAATCCGAAATATTTTTACTTTGACGCCTCTCTGCGTGTCGCGAACGGAAAATTTTCTATTTGTCAATTTCAAAGTTTATTTTCTCGGAAACCAATAGGACGATCCTAAAGGCCCGGCACATTTTGAAGGCCTATAAAGTGCTGATTGATATACTACAGTTTGTTTGGTTGTGCGTGATAATACGAAGGCGGGCAATTCAGCAAAGTGAACATGTATGGTTTTGAGAAGTTTGAAGCTTCGCGCGCGCTAAAGAAAGCCTTTTTAAACAAAAATGTATTCATGTATTCGGATTCTTCGTTTTATTACCTTTTTGGCGATATATAGTTTGCTGGAGTTTTACCGAAAATAACGCGCTTACGAAGGATTTCCCGGGAAGACACCCCAAAAGGTTAGCAGTAACCTTAAGGAAAATTAAAAACTGTTGCGATAATCTCGAATTTCTATCCAAACGCTTTGAATCAGATAAAAAAGACAACGTTGGCAGCAAATTTGAGATTGTTTACGAGAGAGCTCGAAAACAAAGTGACGGTGAATTCGACCGCAATAGGTTGGTGGTGATTGGCATAAATTTAATTCTAGCTAACCAATAGGCCATTTCAGAAACGTGAGAGGACTGGGACGAGTTTGGTTGTTTTCCTTTTGTTTAAAAAACAAAGACATTCAAATGAAAGATCAACCAAGTTTCATAGTCTTTACCAAGAATAGATGTATTTAGAGGAGGAAAATGGTGAAATAATATATCTTCAAATTTCACCTAAAATAGAGAGTTTGTATGGAATGGGTAGACAGGCCACAAAATTATAAGGGTTTGTATGGGATTTTGCAACTTTTGCAAGTCTCCCATTTGGCCAATTTTCCGTAGAAAACTCTCAAACTTGGCTGGATAGCTTTTCATTTGGTAACATTTCAGTTGAAGAGTTTAGATTTTCAATCTAAGCAAGTATGAGAAACTCGTCCCAGTCCTCTCACGTTTCTGAAATGGCCTATTAGAATCTGAGCGTAAAAGAATCGAAAAAACAGTAGCGTCCTCCCCTTCTTCCACGCGCGCCCCCTCGTTCTCCCTTTCCCTTTTCGTTTCCCTTTGAACGCCTGCCACTCATGCTAGTCTTCTTCATCTCCGATGCGGCAGGCGAGATCTGGAAGGCAAGGTCCGTAGTTGTCAGTACCTTAACATTTTATTCCAATAAATCAGGTGAATTTCTTTTGTCATTTACTTTTTCTTCTGGACTTCTTTCATCCATGGCATCCGAAACAACTTTGCTCCCACGCCACCAAGGAACAAGGAGAAGTCTCAATGTCAATCATTCTCGTAACTTGAGCCGTTCAAAACACGAGTGACGCCAGTGGTAAGAACTTTTTTGCAACAACAATATCCGTAAAAATCAATTTTGCATTTTAAACTGTGCAACATAAAGTTCAACTATTTTAGCTCAAATAAAACAACTGGATATCATTCGACGTTTCTTGTTCTTATTCCGGTTCCGGTTCCTTTTCCAGATTCCAGCTGACGTATTCCTTTAAGTAGTGCCTAGTCTTTTTTTCAATTAGTTGTCGCACATCATTTTGGGATCGCTTCTCGGCCACCGGAATATACAGCTGGACTTTGCACATATCTAACATCTATCAGGAAGGGAAATTAGGCGCTTGTATTCTTTTGCCGAATGTATAAAAAAGCTCACGGTCAAGGCTATAATCAGTTTGGTTCGGATCGTCAATGCGAAAGCCAAAACGCTAGCTTCGATTCTGGAGGAAGATCATGCGGAAGTGATGCTTCACAAGGTTGTCGCGTTGTGTTGGATGATTATAACTGTGATCTAAACTTTGTGATCGAGTCCGATGGAGTCACAGGATCCAGTTTGCACAAAGATGGATTTGAATACCTGTGGGCTGGAGCTAGGGCCACTCATGGTGTTAAAACTGGCAAGGTATTAGTGTAGACATAGTCTGATGCTACTCTGGTTTGTAAATATTGGATGTAGCTGAGAAAGTTACGATTGAAAGACAAAACGTGTCGACACTCCTGTCGTGTCTTCTTCAGGGGTGATCTAATTTTATCGCAAGAGCCCTTTAATGTGCCATCAATTTGCTTTCTGAACTTTTCATTCAAATTTATTCAAACTTGGAAATAGCATCTTGCTTTCGAAAGTCCTTCCGCCCACTTTTTACTCGGATCTTAGTCATAATCACGAGGCGGTGATTTCATTGGCTAAAAGCAATGCACTAGACCCCTTTAACGAAACTACTTTTCTGCAACAGCTGAACAAAAATTACCCTGGCCCCAGAGGTTTTTCTTTCTTCTTCTTAGTGGCGAAGCGGCGACAACGAAATCGCGACTGAAAAACGGCCGCGAATCTCATTTCCATGCAGACGCCACCTGTCAAACGCTTCAAAATCATAACTAGAAAACACCTGATGACAATCACGCTATCACACGCTCGTCAGCCACAAATGTGATAAATATCTCCACCTTCCCCTCGGCCAACAAGTCAAATTGCATTTGTGTGGATGTTAAAATATGTACCAATCAGAATCAACAGTCATAAACTACATGGAAACCGATACCAGAGGTTTTGGTTTTTTCCTCGTTAATTCGTTTGTGGCGTCCGCTTCGCGGCTAAATTTCATCCGAAAAAAGAAAGAAAACTGCTGGGACCACGGTAAACAAAAACCGCCGGGAATGTACGAAAACCGGAAACACCGATACGAAACCACCAGAAAAAACCACCGGAATCATCGAAACACGAAACGAAACGAAACCAGCGAAACCGAAACATCAAACGAAACCACCGGAACACACGAAACAACCTCGTTCCCAGGGTCTCTCTTTTCTGCCTCCTTTGTGGTTGAGAAGAGTTGTTGAGTTGTTGTCACTCCTCAATGACAGAGAGACCCTGGGAGTTCCAGCGAAAAATAATTCCTCGAATGATGCAAGACTAATTTGAGAAACCGCAGAGCGCGGAACGCCGGAACCTGCGGAACTTAGAGAAGCGACTGTTTTTATTGAAACCACACGATAAAAACTATGAGATTTACATTAATATTTGTTAAATATCGACTGTACCCGCCGATTATCACGTTCCAGGTGTTTCTAGCTGTGATCTGTGTATTTGCTTTATCTGCCGGATTCAAGTTAGCCGATCCATTGATGGAGTGCGTGACAAGTCACAATAACAATTACCATCTGCTCAATCAGCCCTGGTTCTGATAACTTTTTGTTGTTGTTTGTTGTTTGTTGTTCAAGTTATCCGATCCATTGTTGGAGTGCATGACAAGTCACAATAACAATTACCATCTGCTCAATCAGCCCTGGTTCCGGTAACTTTTTGTTGTTGTTGTTGTTGTTGTTACGAAGGTATTCCGACGAAAGACTTACAATGCCGTAAACGTGAATGGAAGAAGGAACGTATCGTTGCTTCGATTACATGTTTTTCCTTCTGTGGAAAAGTTGATATTTTGAAAAACTCACTTTATTTGATTCTTCTTGGTGATAAATAAATATTGTGTACGTATATCAATCAATCAATTTAATCGAGGCCTTTACTTTAACACGATAAGAAAAATCAGCATGCTGGTAGGTTCGTGTATACAACTAAAAATTGCAAAAAAAAAAAACCCAAACAAACGTATGTACAGATTAAAAATTAAGACCTATTAAAAATATTTATAATCAATATCTGTATTTTAAATTATTGTTTTGTAACGAACATTTAATCTACAAAGAAGCATTGTATTGGTAGTTGTATAATATATAATGAAGTTAGTGAAGGGACCAGGACGGACAACTTCTGGATAACATTTTCATTGGGAAAAAAACTTTTTATGCCCTGAGCGGGATTTGAACCTACATCCCCCTGATTACCGGTTGGATTTGATCACCACTACATGATCAGAGCAACCATGCCGGCCATCTGGCTAATCTATATAGTGAATGGGAATTTTTACGTGGTTCTCCCGGGCCATTGTTTTTCTCCAACAAGATGACACTGGATTGACAGGAACGACGATTCACAGGCGCACGCGAGAGAAGAAGACAATTTCTTTACAAGTTAAGGTAATTCCCTTGAAATTGTTCTAGTATCAAACTTCTTTGGAAACTTGGCATAATTCATGATATGAACATTAAAAAAATGCGTTAAAAAAATGGGGTCGTCGTGCTTGTTTACGCGTCAGCAGGCTCTTAAAATAGGGTCTTTTTACTGTTTTCGCGTTAAAAATTCGAATCACCTTCATCCAGAATTAAGTCTAGGTTACTTCAAAGACACAAAATTTCATTTTGAAAATAAAGTTTCTTTTATTTACATAAGCAGTAATGCTTCATTTACGCCGACTTTGATTTCCTGGTTGTGAGAATAGTGCACTTTTTGGGACAGTTCCGTGGTTAGCTTGAAGTCCTCGCCTTGGGTAAAATACACCCAGTACGGAACTGTTTTCCAAAAAAAATTCATGTTCTACTATCAAACTTTTTTTCTTCTTCAAATATGTTCTTTATGAGACTGTTCTTAGCAAATACCAGAAAAAAATCGGGGGTCACCGTGCTCGTTTTAGAGAAAAGGAGCATTTATTTCGCTATCGGGTTTAGTTTGAGCGAAATCTCTTACGTTTTGTATGCGCACGTGCTCATGTGCGCGCTAATGACGCGAAAATCGTGCGCAGTAGGGATGCGCAATGCAATACTAAGGAATTATCTTAAGAGGTCTCTCGAGCCAACAGCGCATCTCTTTCCCTGGGGCCCGTTTCTCAAAAGTCCCGAAAAGCCATTTGTGAAACTGTCAACCGCTTTTTCTGGAAAGCCGATGTTTTAACTTGATTTCAAGGTAACAAAAAGAAAAATGGCTGTGAAGTTTGACGACTTAAATCCTCTCCGTTTTTGAGATACAAAGGGAATTGTGACACCCGAAAACGGCCCGTAAAGTTTCGGGACTTTCGAGAAACGGGCCCCTGGCCCCCACGAGGATCACAAATGGGATTCACAGTCCAAGCCTCGGCCAAATCATGGTTAATGCATGGAGATGGTTATGAAACTGGACAAGTTCCTTTGTTT
>NC_090878.1:6291861-6296861 GCF_036669935.1 Montipora foliosa | reverse complement strand
AATATGCGCCTTTCAATCAACTTTGGCCATGATGAGCCATGCTTTCCTCCACTTCAAGGCTTTAGCTTGTTATCGCGATTGCCATCACAGTTATTAGAGCGAGGGTCCGTGGGACCTTCATCAAGAGAGCAATGTGAGATTATAATGATGGTGGGACTGTCTGGTTGTGGGAAGACATTTTGGGCAGAGAGATATGCGAAGGATCACCCAGACAAAAAATTTAACATTTTAGGAACAAATGCCATTATGGACAGGATGAAAGTTATGGGTCTGATGAGGGAACGAAATTACCATATCCGTTGGGATGCACTTATTAAGCAAGCTACAGACATCTTGAACGAGGTATTCAAAATTGCAGAGAAAAAGAATCGAAACTACATCATTGACCAGACCAATGTATATTTCAGTGCACGGCGCAGAAAGATGAACAACTTCCGTGGTTTTCGTAGAATTGCTGCTGTTATTGTAAACACAAATGATGTTTTGAAGGAGAGAACTGAGAAAAGAGAGAGAGAAGAAGGGAAAATTGTTCCACAATCTGCAGTAATGGAGATGAAAGCAAATTTTGTTCTTCCTGAAGTTGGTGAGGTTTTTGATGACGTTTGGTTTATAGAAGAGGATCAAGCTTCATCAGAACGTCTTCTCTCTGAGTTTCAGCGTGAAGGCAAGGAATTCAAAGAAAGTGAAAACAAATTGAAACCAAAATATCCCAGTCGTGATGGGCAGCAATCTTCTGTTGTCAAGAAACCACACCCTGGCAAGAAGAGCCCATGTGTCCCTCCGCAAAATGTTCCGAGAGATCAATATCGACGTCCAAATAACCGTGGTTGTTTTCATGGTAACTATAACCCAAGAGAGCAAAGAAGTGCTTACCATCATGAACCCCGTGGTGGCGCTCATCCTGGTACCAATGGACCCCCTATTCGGTCATATAATGAGAGTAGACCTGCACACTCATCTGTAGGGGATGGAGAACCAAAAAGAGCATATAATACTGGGTCTCAGAACAGACATACTGAAACCCATGGTCACAATGAACCTTATGATAAGAGTAGAAAGCAATCCCGCTATCCTAGACCTCATCCAACAACCTATCAGGCTAACTATCAACCCCTCCGTCATGATAACAGAAGAAATCAGGCAAGTGGTGAAGCGCATGCGTATCAACCACGTTACCAAGGGCCAAGTAGTGGAGTCTATAGTCCGCCTGCCCCATATGGGCAGCAGCATTACAGTGGACAAAACACTGGCCAATCGTACTCCCAGAGACAGCACTATTCCAAAGGGGGAACTGGGCAATCCCTGGGTGGCAATAGATATGGTTGGGGATATTCGAGTAAAACCAAATAACAACCTGTGTCTTGAATCGTAACTAGATTTTTGGTTGATATTGCAAGGCTAAGTCACAAATTTTTAGAGGAACAACATTTAGAAAGTAAACGGCTTTTGCGTGAGTTCCGTCTGAAACATGTCTTGTTTAGCACCCAGTAATGTTACTGTGCGAATCCGAAAACCGTGAACACTTTGATTTGATTTTGACATTTCCCATTGTGCAGCATCCAATTGGAAGCGACATGAAACCACATTATTACCATAAGTGTTCGCGGTTTGTTTTTCTCGAGCGTGATTGGCTTTTTACTTGAAACACAACAAAAATTCATAAATATTTCTAGTGTTCACGTTTTTGGATCTTCACGGTAATTTATGCCTGATCGCTTCAGTGTTTTCCTGCATGATTTCATTTTCTGATTTAAAGTGCACTGCACAATAGAAGATACCAAATGAAAGTGCTGCCCATTAGGAGATCTGATTTTGAGCTATTTTAAGTTGTGTTCTTTTGGATCAGGATCAGCAGCAGGTTTAAACATTGTATTTTGCAACCAAGGTAAAGGTCATTGCAATAATATTGTACTTGTAATAGACCAATTTTGATATATTAAAATTCAGTGGAAAACAAAAGATATCATCTCGAGGCTCTGGGGAATAAATATGAGGGTTTGTATGAGTTTATTCCCCATGCAAAGCCTCGCGATGATGCCTTTTGTTTTCCACCGAATTTTAATATATCGAAATTGGTCTATTGTTGGTTACGGGGACATCGTTTTAGCTGTTGTCGTGAAAATATTTCATTTATTTGTTTTGGTAGACTTTCGAAAGTCCTTCGTCTCGTGTTCAAGACATACTTCGTCGCTCGCAATCCACTTCTCGTACGAAAAATCACGATTCGCTCACCAAAACATTTTCTCCTGGGATTATCGTGAGGTCTACTTGTGGCAAGTCTAAGAATAAACTAGAGAAATCATTTTAAGATTATTCTGGTGGATTGTTTTCTCTGGAGCTATCAAAGACCAAAACATTTTCGTGGTTAGGGTCAAATGCTCATTTAATGATTAGAGTTAAGCACTTATTTTGAATGGTTAGCTTTCATATAAGGTTAGGGATACTGCCCGCATTTTAGGAATTAGGGTTAGCTTTCAATAAATGTGAGTTAGGTGATTAGTCTGCAGTCTACAGTCAGTCACTGAATTCTAAGTAAGGGATTTGCAAGCATTGTAGTGATTGGAGTAATCACTTATTTGAAGTGTTTAGTCTAAAGCAAATGTTGTCTTAGGACTCTTAGTGATTGGGTTGAGAATATTGGTTCATGGTTATTGGAAGTTAGGCATTCTTTCACATGTAGCATAAAGGAGTTAGGTTGTAAACAAGCTGTGGTGCTGTGTCGGTGGGAAAGTGAAGTAAGGAAAAGGGTTTATAAGCTTTAGCCCCTTCCTCTGAGCTAAACCCCTTTTCTGTCTTTCACCTAATTAGCATAAAACGATATTTAATCTCAAATCCAATCTTGCTGACGACCCCGATCGCTTGGATAGATGAGTTCTATCCGGACAATCGAGATCGTCTCAGTCGCTCGGGTCGTCCATATAATCGTCCCGATCGCCCCTGAACATTATTTGAAACGACTGGGGCGATCCGGACAACCATATGGAAACCACTGGCGTGACTCCGCCATTTTCACTGGAGAGTGGGCAGCAGATCCAGAGATAGGGGTGGGAAAGAGGCAATGGGGAAGATCAGGGTGGGGTAGGAGAAGTAGAACGGAGGAAAGGAATGTCTCGTTCTTTTTGAGAGCTCTCAAAAAACCAAACCCCCGTTTTTTTAACTACACCCCCCTAAAAAGAAAAATCCCTTTTTAAGATAGTTGATAAAAAGAAACCAGTTTTAAAAAAATTAAACTGGTTCAAAAATTTTGAACTGGTTAAAAAAAAGGGGATAAAATTGAACTACAACATATATATCAACGGGTACCACACCCTTTCATGAGTCAAGCCAAATCATATAATTATTGTAAGCGTGAGCACTTTAAGCAATCCGAGTAAAATAATTCAATTCAGTTTCAAGTTCAATTTCTGCAAATTTTTTCTGCGATAGCTGTAAATTGATAAATATAAGGTAGTCTTGAAGAGACTTTTATTGCTCAGTTCTTGTTTCAGTGCCTCTCAAAAAAGAGAAAAAAAAAATTTATATTCTAACAAATCATGTAGAATGCATGGATACTCCAGTTGGTCTGTGTAAACAGTTTAGCTTGCTTAAAGCAGTTTATTATAATTAATAAAGTGTTGAATCGATCGGTGGATCTCTTTGATGGTGATAACTTTTCCTCTACAGACCCCAACACTGTTTGACTAACAAATAAATATTAAAATTTTGAATTGTTCCCGGGATTTTCCGACCAGTTTTACGGGTCTTCTTCAGGTTGTTTAAAACATTTTATCAACATCTCCTTCTTGGTCTTCCTTTGTCAATACAGTTACTCCTGGCTCAATGGTATCATGATTGAGGTGATCTAGTATCTCTTGAGCTCTTGAGGAGATGTTTTACCAGTACTTGATTTACAGCAGACTGAAGACAGAAAGACCAAGACGATAATGTACTATGTCCAATACAAGAAGACTCACGCAAACATAAACGTGAAGAAAAGGTCCAATTACCCAGAAAGTATGAAAAGAGCCCTTATAAAAGGTTTTGCTGACAGAGCAAGGGCTTTATGTGATGAAAGAGACCTGGCGGAGAAACTACACAACACTGAAAACGTGTTTGTACCAAATGGGTACCCTAGAGAAACCGTAAGAAGATTTATGGAACAAAGACCTCAACGGATAGACAAGAGAGAACAGGAAGAACAAGAAAGTCGTGCAGTCGTGACTATACCATATTTGAAAGGGTTGTCTGAGCAGTTCAGGAGATCTGCTAACTGACACTCTTTTTGAGTTGCTTTCAAACCTGGAAGGAAGGTTAAAGAGATTAAACGCACATGTCAGGAGCCACTTGGTGAAAGGCAGAAATGCGTTGTGTATAAGATTCCTTGTGCCTGCCAGAATACTGTGAATGTAGGAGAAACATGGCGCCTTTTCCAAACAAGGAAGAAAGAACACATGGACAAAGTCAGACTAACAAATGAAGATCTTCGTAAAGGAAACACTCTATCGGCCGAAAAACGGATGGGCAAAAAAGATGGGGGCCTAGCTCGACACTGTGGAGTGCCAAAGTGGTGTTGACTGGGTAAAACGCAGAGATTGTAGTAAGAGAGAGAAGGTTGAAGCAAAGAAAAGTTCTCGAAGGAATTAAGTTATTAGGACAGAAACATTGCGGAATGAGAGTCCTTAACAATTTTGACCATGTTGAAACATGGAAACCAACCCTAAACTCCTTCTTTGATCGCGAAAAAGACAAAAGTAGACAGTGAATTATCGCAAAAGTAAAAGTACATGACAGGCCTCAGACTGCATCTCCCGCGCATTTTGATATCATTTACAGGTCGTGTAATGCTCACGATACGTCATGTGCGGTCACCAAGCTGAACGACTAAAAACGATCCGCCATGTTGATAACATTTTTTAAGCAACCTGAAGAAGACCAGTAAAACTGGTCGAAACGTCGGTTTTAAAGGATATTTTAACGTCGGGAAATCCCGGAAACAATTCAGAATTTTAATTTTTACAGAG